>NC_091283.1:842561623-842861623 GCF_032444005.1 Ranitomeya imitator | reverse complement strand
ATGTTAGGCCTTCGAAGACTGTCTGCGGTCACTCCTTCCACTAGGCCTCCACTGACCTGTCTACTGCTGCCCGGGTTCCCCTGGAACCAATTTTAAATTGCCTACAGCCAGCCCAATTTATTATGTTAGGGCTTCGAAGCCTGTCTGCGGTCCCTCCTTCCACTAGGCCTCCACTGACCTGTCTACTGCTGCCCGGGTTCCCCTGGAACCAATTTTAAATTGCCTACAGCCAGCCCAATTTATTATGTTAGGGCTTCGAAGCCTGTCTGCGGTCCCTCCTTCCACTAGGCCTCCACTGACCTGTCTACTGCTGCCCGGGTTCCCCTGGAACCAATTTTAAATTGCCTACAGCCAGCCCAATTTATTATGTTTGGGCTTCGAAGCCTGTCTGCGGTCCCTCCTTCCACTAGGCCTCCACTGACCTGTCTACTGCTGCCCGGGTTCCCCTGGAACCAATTTTAAATTGCCTACAGCCAGCCCAATTTATTATGTTAGGGCTTCGAAGCCTGTCTGCGGTCCCTCCTTCCACTAGGCCTCCACTGACCTGTCTACTGCTGCCCGGGTTCCCCTGGAACCAATTTTAAATTGCCTACAGCCAGCCCAATTTATTATGTTAGGGCTTCGAAGCCTGTCTGCGGTCCCTCCTTCCACTAGGCCTCCACTGACCTGTCTACTGCTGCCCGGGTTCCCCTGGAACCAATTTTAAATTGCCTACAGCCCGCCCAATTTATTATGTTAGGGCTTCGAAGCCTGTCTGCGGTCCCTCCTTCCACTAGGCCTCCACTGACCTGTCTACTGCCGCCCGTGTTCCCCTGGAACCAATTGTAAATTGCCTACAGCCAGGCCAATTTATTATGTTAGGGCTTCGAAGCCTGTCTGCGGTCCCTCCTTCCACTAGGCCTCCACTGACCTGTCTACTGCCGCCCGTGTTCCCCTGGAACCAATTGTAAATTGCCTACAGCCAGGCCAATTTATTATGTTAGGGCTTCGAAGCCTGTCTGCGGTCCCTCCTTCCACTAGGCCTCCACTGACCTGTCTACTGCTGCCCGGGTTCACCTGGAACCAATTTTAAATTGCCTACAGCCAGCCCAATTTATTATGTTAGGGCTTCGAAGCCTGTCTGCGGTCCCTCCTTCCACTAGGCCTCCACTGACCTGTCTACTGCTGCCCGTGTACCCCTTGAACCAACATCAGAAAATATCAAAATAAGTATTTTGCTTATAAAAAAGAAAATACTGGAGAGATATCAAATGCAGACATTTTAACATTAAAAACAAACACATACAACAAAAATCTGGTACAGTACTAAAAATGGCCACCAGCTACAATAACTTTCTCCTGCAAGTAGTTAACTGAAAGGTTTTTTCAATTTAAAACACAGATATGGCATCCACCGAGTGTTGTCCTGTCGCGTCTTCTTTATATTATTGCCAAGAAGATGCAAAACAATGAAAATAATAAAATCATTATTTACCAAAAAAATAGAGTAAGTCAAAACCACATTGCAAATAAACATTCATTACAAATAAAGAAGCAGGGCGCGTCCGAGGGTGAGTATATACCTAATAAGAATATAATCACCCTCGGACGCGCCCTGCTTCTTTCCGACAGCCTTCCTTCCTAAGAATCAGCCCTTCCGTGGTGTAGAGAGAGGGTGTGTTACACTCCAAGGTGTTCCCCAGGTTGCCTTTCCTGAGCTTCGATCTTCATGCTCTCGTTTAGTAGTTGTCGGAAAGTAGGCTGCATTAGGCCTACAAAATGGGTATGGGGTGGAGAGAGATGGTGTGTTACACTCCAAGGTGTTCTCCAGGTTTCCTCGCCATTGCTTCGATCTTCCGACTCTCGTTTAGTAGTTGTAGAAAACTACACTGCATTAGGCCTACAAAATGGGTATCGGGTGGAGAGAGATGATGTGTTACACTCCAAGGTGTTCCCCAGGTTGCCTTGCCATTGCTTCGGTCTTCCGACTCTCGTTTAGTAGTTGTAGAAAACTACACAGCATTAGGCCTACAAAATGGGTATGGGGTGGAGAGAGATGGTGTGTTACACTCCAAGGTGTTCTCCAGGTTTCCTCGCCATTGCTTCGATCTTCCGACTCTCGTTTAGTAGTTGTAGAAAACTACACTGCATTAGGCCTACAAAATGGGTATCGGGTGGAGAGAGATGGTGTGTTACACTCCAAGGTGTTCCCCAGGTTGCCTTGCCATTGCTTCGGTCTTCCGACTCTCGTTTAGTAGTTGTAGAAAACTACACTGCATTAGGCCTACAAAATGGGTATCGGGTGGAGAGAGATGGTGTGTTACACTCCAAGGTGTTCCCCAGGTTGCCTTGCCATTGCTTCGGTCTTCCGACTCTCGTTTAGTAGTTGTAGAAAACTACACAGCATTAGGCCTACAAAATGGGTATGGGGTGGAGAGAGATGGTGTGTTACACTCCAAGGTGTTCTCCAGGTTGCCTTTCCTGAGCTTCTATCTTCAGGCTCTCGTTAAATTGTGGTTAAATGGAACAACTGCATTTGGCGTACTAGTTGGTTTGGGGCCTACTAACAGTGTCTGCCGCTCCTTGCTGTTCTCCTGGTTTCCTGTCCTGAAATTCCGTTTTCAGGTGCTCGTTAAGTAGTTGTTAATGTTAGACTGCATTTGGCGTACTAGTTGGTTTGGGGCCTACTATCGGTGTCTGCCACTCCTTGCTGTTCTCCTCCACTGAACAAAGCTGTGCCGCCTGTTTACTACGGTTGCCAATTTTGAACTGCATTTCGACTACTTACTGATTTGGGCCTACTCTCTGTGTCAGCCTCTCATTCCAGTTGTCCTCCACTGCAATGCCCCCTGGTTATTCCTGTGTTACCAATTTTGAACTGCATTTAGCCCACTTTATTATTTGGGCCTATATCTGTGTTTCTTCCTCATCCTGCCCATTGCCCAGCCAGTGATAGATGAGTCTGCTGGTACATTGACCCATAACGCAACATTCCCCGTGCACGCTACACAACAACATTGTGACCCTGCTGAAAGTCAGGTTGCTCTTCCTGCATACCATACCACCTTACACGGGGACAAAGAGGAAGGTGCAGATGAAAGTGCAGGTTCCTTCATCAGGTGGGGGGAGGAATACTAGTTGGCGACGTCACTGGCACAGGGCCTCTCATAGTACGCAAAAGTGTTGCTGCCGGTGGGAGGCGCCCCCGCCGTGCAAACACACCGCTGTACTTTGAGGGGCCCTGTGCCAGTGCCAATGCCAACGAGTGGGCCCCCCCTGCTTGCTCAGGTTCACAGCACTTGCAAAGTTGAAATACTTACCTCTCCCTGCTCCACTGCCGTGACGTGGTCCAGATTTCCTGGGCCCACTAATTACTTGAACCAGCCCTACCCACCACAACTTTAGCCAAATGACCCCCAATTTCAAATGCCTTCCAATTATTATAAGGTAAATTACGCTTGACAAGCTTCATTAAGAAGAATGGATGGTTTTGACATTAAAATGGGTACTCTAGGTGTTTTCCTGGCCCCCACTCACTGCCGACTATGCTGCCCCATTGACTTGCATTGGGTTTCGTGTTTCGGTCGATCCCGACTTTACGTCATAATCGGCCGATTTCACTCGACCCGACTTTTGAGATAGTCGGGTTTCGCGAAACCCGGCTCGACTCTAAAAAGGTCAAGGTCGCTCAACTCTAGTGCTGAGCTTTTTACTGCTTCATCTTCTGCACATATTACTGCAGATGTTCACCTGTAACCCAATAAGTGAGCTGTGGTGCAGATAAAGTGATGCTACGCTGCATATTGGCTCCATAAGAGCTAAAGACGCAGCCTGAAATCTGTCAGCTTGGTTCAGGCTGAAGCCTCTGCCCTCCACGGCTGTGGAGCAAGTCAAACCATCTACTTCTCAATTTCCCCGACTTCCGACTCCACAGCCCTGGTCACTACTGAGCATGGACATAAAGTGCAGCACAGATTCATCTCAACTAAAACAGAGATCCTCAGATCAGGAACATTACAAACGTTTTTAGGATATTTCATGACTTTCCCAAATTCTTAGGAAAAAATTTTCATCACATCCTGCACTGAACTACTGTACTAATTTATTATATATTCTAAGAGTCGGTCCATTTTATAGCGACTGCACAGCCGTGCTGCCCTCTATACATTACACTGCAGTTCAGCTTATGCAGGAAGTTATTACATGGAGCTGACGTAAGCGTTGATCTGGGTTTGTGTCTTACCTGGTGAAATATCCTCAGAGTTCGTATTCTCTCAATGTTCTCATCTTTCCAAAGATTCGTTTTGTGACTGATGCACTGAGATTTTTTTGTTTTAATCTGCAAAAAAACAAACAAAAACACCTTCTTGCCCTGGATGTTTTATTCTGCCGCCATATAGACTAGGTTTGTTTACCGTATGTGTACATTTGTGATCTTTGTAGGGCAGCTGTGCGTTGAAGACGTCCACACCATGGTGATGTGCAAACCGAAGCTGTTACCTCTGAAGTCGGTCACCCTAACTAAGCTGGAAAAGATGCAGCGAGATGCCCAGGAGACAATCAGACAGCAGGAAAAGGCTCTGAACGAGCAGCTGGAAAGCCAGCCCTGACCCCGACTGCATCACCTCCCCATAGTGTGAAGTTATTGGCTCAGTTACTTTATTAGTTGCTCATTTTGTATGTTATTTTACATTAAACATTCATATATTTAAACATTCATAGGGTGTACCAAGTGAATCTTTTCCCACCATTAGTCCGCCTGCCATACCGGGAGGGACTATAGAGGCATGTAGCTTGCTCCAAATCCTGACCCTCCTATTCATATGGGTAAAAGAAATCTGGGTTCCTCCGTCCAGGTCACATTCTCCCACTGCCCAGTAATATGATTGTTCCCCTCTCGAGTCGCCTTCCCTTAGACATCAGCGGTGGTCTGCGGTCATATCTGTACATTCACACACAGTTGGCACCAGCGTTGTATTCAGCTGCAGTTTTCTTGACTGTACTGCCCATTTATTACAACGATTCTTCACATCCATTTCTGATATTTTTCATCAGGACAATTCACATCCTCCTCTGTTCCTTTTCATCAGAACGATTCTTCACAGCCTCCTCTAAACCCTTTCATAAGGAAGATTGTTCACATCCTCTTCTAATCCTTTTCTAGTGGCGTTATTCCCATCCACAGGATCCTCTTTCTTTAGCCAGTTTTCATCTTTCTCGGTATACTCTCCACACCACTACCTAAGAAAACCCGACAATGTTGGCAATTTATAAAATATCATCCGCTTCTCCCTTACAATCAGGCCTTGCTCTCAGCTCTCCATCATTTTTTCCATTCCAAGTGTGGATTTATAATGAATCTGATCTAAATGAAACTTACCACCTGTTTCCATGCTGCTCACCACAGGCTCAGGTCTGATGGCCTAACTGGCAGACTCAATTGTGTCCAGTCTGGTGTCTCAAAGTGGATATTAATTGTAAATTGCCACATTTCACATTGAGGGATAAATATATATATACAGTTGTGCTCAAAAGTTTACATACCCCAGCAGAATTTTTGCTTTCTTGTCCTTTGATCAGAGAATATGAATGATAACACCAAAACTTTTTCTCCACTCATGGTTAGTGGTTGGGTGAAGCCATTTATTGTCAAACTGTGTTTTCTCTTTTTAAATCGTAAGGACAACCCAAAATATCCAAATGACCCAGATCAAAAGTTCACATTCCCTGGTGATTTTGGCCTGATAACATGCACAGAAGTTGACACAAATGGGTGTGAATCGCTACTAAAGGTAACATCCTCACCTGTGACCTGTTTGCTTGTAATCAGTGTGTGTGCATAAAAGCTGAGTGGGTTTCTGGGATCCAGACAGACTCTTGCATCTTTCATCCAGCCACTGATGTTTCTGGATTGTGAGTCTTGGAGAAAGCAAAAAAATTGTCAACGGATCTACAGGAAAAGGTAGTTGAGCTGTATAAAACAGGAAAGGGATACAAAAAGATATCCGAGGAATTGATAATGACAGTCAGCAGCGTTCATACTGTGCAAATGGAAAATCAGGGGCTCTGTAAAAACAAGACCACGGTCAGGTAGACCAACAAAAGTCATCCACAACTGCCAGGAAAATTGTTCAGGATGCAAAGAAAAACCCACAAATAACAACAACTGAAATACAGGACTCTCTGAAAACTAGCGGTGTGGCTTTTTTAAGATGGACAATAAGGAGGCACTTGAAGAAAAATGGGCTGCATGGTTGAGTCGGCAGAAGAAAGCCATTACTGCGCAAATGCCACAAAGTATCTCGCCTACAATACCCAAAACAGCACAGAGACAAGCCTCAAAACTTCTGGAACAAGGTAATTTGGAGTGATAAAACCAAATTGGAATTTTGTGGCCACAACCATAAACGTTACATTTGGTGAGAGGTCAACAAGGCGTATGATGAAAGGAACACCATTTCTACTGTAAAGCACGGAGGTGGATCGCTGATGTTTTGGGGATGTGCGAGCTACAAAGACACAGGAAACCTGGTCAAAGTTGAAGGAAAGATGAATGCAGCACGTTATCAGCAAATACTGGAGGCAAAATTGCAAATATCAGCCCGGACGCTGCGCATGGGACGTACTTGGACGTTCTAACATGACAACGATCCAAAACACAAGGCCATGTTGACCCGTCATTGGCTAGAGCAGAACAAAGTGAAGGTTCTGGAGTGGCCATCTCAGTCTCCTGACCTCAATATCATTGAGCCACTCTGGGGAGATCTCAAGCGCGCAGTTCATGCTAGACAGCCCAGGAATTTACAGGAACTGGAGGCTTTTTGCCGAGACGAGTGGGCAGCTTTACCATCTGAGAAAATAAAAAACCTCATCCACAACTACCACAAAATACTTCAAGCTGTCATTGATGTTAAAGGGGGGCAACACACGGTATTAAGAAATGGGGTATGTGAACTTTTGATCAGGGTCATTTAGATGTTTTGGGTTGTCATTATGATTTAAAAAAAGAAAACACAGTAGGCTGACAATATATGGCTTCTTCCAACCACTAACCAAGAGTGGAGAAAAAGTTTTAGTGTTATTCATATTCTGTGAAAAAAGGCCAAGAAATTAAAAATTTTGCCGGGGTATGTACACTTTTTTTTATCCAGAGCAAAAACATAGCAGAATACAATAAATGCATAGAGTCGCAGATCAACAACACATGAAATTAAAACCACAGAAATGTGAGCTAAATAGTTTGACCTGCAACAACTTGAGTCCAAACTCTTATTTTGTTATAATGGGAAATACAAGCATAACCAAGGATAGAGGGTGGGGGAGGGAAGGTGTTGAGTGAAACAACAGACCTAAAACAAAATGATACTGAGGAAGTAGAAAGAAAACAGGATTTTTGGTTGCTTACCGTAAAATCTGTTTCTCGGAGCCTTCATTGGGGGACACAGGAACCATGGGTGTATGCTGCTGCCACTAGGAGGCTGACACTATGCAAATAAAAAGTTAGCTCCTCCTCTGCAGTGTACACCCTACCGACAGGAAGTAGGATCTTCAGTTAGTGAGAAAGCAGTAGGAGAAGCAACGTGTAAAAGAGAAAGAATAATAATATAATAATAATAAACTTTATCTACAGAGCGCCAACAAATTCCACGGCGCTCCACAAATTAACAGATTCAAACACTCAAAGAGTGTTCAAAGAACTCAAACATATACAGTAAACAGAAATGTTCAACTTGGGAGGGTGCTGTGTCCCCCAATGAAGGCTCCGAGAAACAGATTTTACGGTAAGCAACCAAAAATCCTGTTTTCTCTATCGCCTTTCATTGGGGGACACAGGAACCATGGGACGTCCCAAAGCAGTCCCTGGGGTGGGAAAAAACGGACTTCCATCAGGTCCGAGGACTCACCACTGCCGCCTGCAGGATCCTTCTGCCCAGGCTGGCGTCCGCCGAAGCATAGGTACGGACCTTGTAGTTCGGCAAAACGTGTGGATGGAAGACCAGGTTGCCGCTTTGCAAAGCAGTCGGCGAAAGCCTTGTGACGTACCGCACTGGAAGCGCCGACCGCCCGGGTAGGGTAGAGTGAGCCTTAATCCCAGGAGGGGGCACTCTGCTCTTGACCCGGTAAGCTTCTAAAATTGCCATTCTGATCGAGCAGGCAATAGTCGCCTTGGAAGCCGGCAGGCCTCTACGCACGCCATCAGGGATGGCGAAAAGAGAATCCATCTTTCGGAAAGCGGCCGTGCTAGCCAGGGAGATCCTCACTGCCCTGACGAGGTCAACGATCGCTCGAGAGGGTGAGTCGGAGCTGGACAAAAGGTAGAAACAATGTCCTCGTTGAGGTGGAAAGATGAAAACCACCTCGTTAAAGGAAGGAAGGCGGAGGCCTGGGACCACCTTGTCCTGGTGGAAAAAAATCGAGAAAGGAGGTCGGCAAGAAATGGCCGCCAACTCAAAAACGTGGCAGATCGAAGAGATGGCCCTGATGAGAGCCACCTTCCGAGATAGAACTGACAGGGAAAACTCCCTGAGAGGCTCAAAGGGGGAACCCCTAAGAACAACCAGCACAACCTTTAAAGCCCATGAATCCACAGAGGCCCTGTACGGAGGGACAGCGTGGGCTACTCCTCGAAGGAAGGTCTTAGCCTGTGGCTGAGAAGAGAACGTCTTCTTAAAGGGAAGAAGAGCGCAGGAACCTGGCCCTTTAGAGAACTGAGAGCGAAGCCCGAATCCAGTCCTGCCTGAAGGAAAACCACATGGAAGGCAGGGAAAAGGACATAGTGACAAGCGGTTGGACTCGCATCAACGAAAGTAAGCCTTCCAGGTACGAAAAGTAGATCCTGGAAGAAGACGAAGGCTTCCTAGCCTGGATTATAGTGTGACCCATCCGGTCCGAAAGGCCGGACGCTCTCACAACTGTGGAGTCCACAGCCATGCCGTTAAACTGAGCAACCGATAATTCGGGTGGCAGATCGGACCCGGAGACAGCAGATCGGGTCTGTTTGGAAGGCACCAGGGGTGTCCGTGAGAAGATTGACGATGTCCGCAAACCAAGACCTCCTGGGCCAATCCGGGACGATCAGAATGACCGGCACCTATCCCGCCTTGATCTTTTCGACAGCTTGGAAAGCAAGGGAACCGATAGGGGAGCACGAACTGCGACCAAGGAATGGCCAGAGTGTCAACACCACTGCGAGAGGATCGCGGGACCTTGGGATGACCCGAGGGACCTTCCTGTTCCATCGGGACTCCATGAGGACCACCTCTGGAGTCCCCCATCGAAGAGCAATATGAAAGGAAACCTCCTGAAGTAAGGACCATTCCCCTGCCGCAAGGCCCTCGCGGCTGAGGAAGTCGGCGGCCTAAATGTCCACACCGGGGACATGCACTGCGGAGCTACCCAGGACCGTTGCCTCTGTCCAAAGGAGGATCCTGGAATCTCGGCCGAGGCCAGAGAACGCCGAGTCCACCCCTGGTGGTAGACATATGCCACAGCTGTGTCATTGTCTGTCTGGATTCGAATTGGCAGGCTGCTGAGAATCCTTACCCAGTGAAGGAAGACAGAAAGATGAACTCGAGGACAATGATCGGCAAAGAGGACTCCTGCGCCGACCTACAACCCTGAAAAGAACAGGTGACAAAGCCCCGCGCCTCTGCCGAGCGGGCTGGCGTCCGTCGTCACCACCTGCCAGGGAACTGGAAGGAAGGAAATGCTGTGAAGGATCTGCTGTGGGATAAAAGAAGTGACCTCGGCCACCAGTCGAGGAACCGTCTGACCCAGGAGAAAGCCGGATCGGACGATGCAGGGAGAAGACAGACCTGTCCCCTGTGATAGCATAGCCTGCTGAAGAAGTCTTGAATGAGACGGGCGAAGGGAAAATTGCTTCCGATGTTGCAACCAACCTCCTTAGGACCTTTAAGGCCCATCGGAAAGGAGGGGAGCAAGCGAACTTCCTGACAAAAGGAGGAATATCCTGTCTTTGGGAAGGAAGAGACTGGTCCGACAAGCGTCGAAGAATATGCCCGGAGCTACGAGGCGCTGAACAAGACGGAAATTCTTCCTGTTGGCGAGCCACCCGCAACGGCTAGAGTGTCGGGAAAGATGGATAGACTTTCGGGCGCCTGAAACCGAAATTCCTGAGCCTACATGGAAGCGATTACTGAACGAGGGAATATCATCCTGAAGGTCTCCGACAAAACTTCCTGTTCAGCAATTCGAGATCCAGACTGGGACGAACGTTGTCGTCCTCTGTCAGTACAAAAAGATTCGAAGAGAAGCCTGTGAAACGTTGAACTGTTCCTGTTCTGGGATGGGAACGATTACCCCGGATTTAATGAGGGAAACAATGGCTGTAAAGAGACCCGGGACTAGAGCGGGGTCTCTTGGAGGTTGGAATTTGAAGAAAACGATCCCAGGGCCGGAAATGAAGATTTTGTATCTAGAGGATACAAGTGCCCTGGCCCATGCGTCCTCTACTGAGGAGACCCAGACGTCCCTTAGAAACAGAAGACGGCTGCCCAGCCTGAGAAACGGGCTGGGGTCTAGTCGTGGGTCATGCCTAGGTGGAACTTCCAGTCCTGGACCTGGAGAATCCACCTTAGGACTAGCGGGAACGCCAGGAAGTAGTGAGTCGAAGAATACCTTCTTCTCTTAACGTGCCTGTGGCCTCTGTTGCGAAAGGGAATCTGATGCCGCGAAACGACGAAAAAAAGAGGCCGAAAGGACCGAAGTTGCCGCCTAAGAAGAGAACTGGTGCCGTCAGTGGCGTCCTTAATAATTTGGTCCAGCTTGGAACCAAAAGGACGTGATCCTTGAAAAGGGCAGGCTCGTAAGGGACTTCTTTGATGGCTCTTGAGCCAAACAGAGCGACAGCTGGCAACAACATTACTGGGTGTCTGAGCGGCAGAAGACGCGACGTCCAGGGAACAAATTATACCCCTGCGTGAGTAATCTGGGTGGCAGCTTCCGCCAGCCAGTCTGGTGGAGCTCCGGCTTGAATGTCCCAACGGAGTTGTTTTAGCCCTTTCGGATACCGACTTCGAAACCAAAGTGGAAGCGAAAGCCGGGCATAGGGATGATGCCGAAATTCACGAAGAATTCCATGATTCTATCGATGGAATCTGTCAGAGTCGCCCCACCGGACAGCGTGAGGACTGTCTTAGTGGCAAGTCTAGCAGTCGGCGAATCCACAGAGGGAGAGGTCGTTCTCCATCGCCTCTCATACCGGTTGGCGATGAGATCCGGAGGAAAGAGATATGAGACTCCAAGACGCTTGTCTCTTTGAGAACGTCTGGTCGAATTCTCCCTTTCTCTGGCCAGAAGCTCCTCGATTCAGGATGAGGAACGAATCCCTTGGGAGGTAGTTTAGACCGTCTAAACGAAACCGCCTGATCTGCGGGTTCCGTAGAGGAATCTTAGATGCCACAGGTCAGATTGGACGCTCCAATGAGGCTTTGAACCATATCCCTCATGTTATGATATGGTCCGACTCCGGCCCCAAATTATCCTCCGAAGGTACATCATAAAAAGCCTCTCCCTCCGAGAGGGGGAGGATAAGGGGAAACTCGACCACAGAGAAGGACCGTGGGGCGAGATGAACCGAGAAGAGAACTCAGACCGGCGTTCCCATCTGGATCTTTCGCGGCCTGTATTGGAAGACTCGGACAGAGATTCTTGCGACCCGCTGGCTACTACGGAAGTCTGCAGGGGCAACAGATCGAGCATGGACACAAGGGTCTGGGACACCCGTGTGAGATCCGCTACTGATAGAGACAGAGGGGAGGCCCAGCCTGGGGTGGGGACTTCGCTCTGAGGCGGAGCAGCAGGGAACATAAAGTGTTTCACTAAGACACAGGAAAAAGTGACTCCGGCCCCTGAGACAGAGGATTGGGGGGGGGGGGCTGGGGTTTGAGTCAAACTGCGGTGCAGAGGTACTCACGGCAGGCGCTGCGGTGTCCAGATGGAAGGCTGCACGGCTTGGAAGATGCTCCTCAGGAACGATAGCCCCTAGGAGAACAGGTAGACATATCTGGGGCACTCTTGTTCGGAACTTGCTGCAGGCCTGAAGAACAACAGTGGAACAGAAAGATGGAGCTGCTGCCCTGCGGCCTCTGGTTGTAATCCGCGCAGAAGATGTGCTGTGCCCCCAGAAATGAACGCTCTCAGTGAAAATGCGCGTGTGAAATCTCCTGCCCTGTGCTCAGCTGCGACGTGGAGGAAGGGGCGGAGTCCGCCCAGATGACACCGGTGGGCGGAGATTGCAGGGCACAGTTTGTCGGGCGGGAGAAAGCCCGCCCAAAGAAAGCGGAAGTTGAGGAGCGCGGTACCGGAAGTAGGCCCCGGCGGAAGCCGGGACCAAAATTAGAGGCCGGCGCCGCTGGAAAAAGATCGCGGCCCCGGAACAATGTGCCGCAGAGCAGCGCGGTAGCCTGCCAGGGCCGCAGGGAGGACGGAATAGTCGGAAGGCGGCGCCGAAGTAGGCCTCGGCTGAAGCCGGGACCTAAACTAGAGGCCGCCGCCGCCGCCGGAAAAAGAGATCGCGGCCCCGGAACAATGTGCCGCAGAGCAGCGCGGTAGCCTGCCAGGGCCGCAGGGAGGACGGAATAGTCGGAAGGCGGCGCCGAAGTAGGCCTCGGCTGAAGCCGGGACCTAAATTAGAGGCCGCCGCCGCCGGAAAAAGAGATCGCGGCCCCGGAACAATGTGCCGCAGAGCAGCGCGGCAGCCTGCCAGGGCCGCAGGGAGGTCGGAAGGCGGCGCCGAAGTAGGCCCCGGCAGAAGCCGGGACCTAAATTAGAGGCCGGCGCCGCCGGAAAGAGGATTGCGGCGCCGAAGCCTGCAGGGCGGCCGCCGGGGGGAGCGGTGCCGACGCCGCCAGAAAAGTGACATTGCAGCCGCAGCGCGACCGCAGGGAGGACACTGCGGCCCCGAAGAAGGGGATAACCTGTAGTGCAGAGCTACTGCACGTCTTGCTGCCCCTGGGATTCCTTTTAAAATGAGATCAGCGCCGCCATAGAGGATAGAGCAGCGCATCTAGGGACTACTACTCCCCCACACAGCGAGAGAGTAAGGGGGGAAGATCTGGAGATTTAGGGGAAATACTCACCTTAGACATCCCACGCAGTTACTAACCTGAGGGGATTGAGACGTCCACGGAGCTGTGATGGACGTCCTCGTCTCCTCCAACCGACAGGCTCTGGTGGGCGAGTGGGTGGGGGACGGAGCCAGGACCGGACTTCTCAGCACGCTTGTGTGCTAGGATCTTGGTCCTGGAGAGGGATCTATGAGGATACGGGGTGGCAGTACACGCCGTACTCATAGTCCGCATTGTGGGAGTACAGGTGTGACTGCTCACCCTGTATCCCTCCGGAAAACCTGAAAAGGAACGACGCACATTGAGGTAGATAAGGGTCTAATGAAAGACCCGTGTCCACCTCCTACTGACACTAAGCTAAACTGAAGATCCTACTTCCTGTCGGTAGGGTGTACACTGCAGAGGAGGAGCTAACTTTTTATTTGCATAGTGTCAGCCTCCTAGTGGCAGCAGCATACACCCATGGTTCCTGTGTCCCCCAATGAAAGGCGATAGAGAAAAGGGCCTAGTATCAAGCAATAGACTCCGTAAGGAAGGGCATTATCTGTTATGGCCAATAGAGGGGCTGCTAAGGAAGAATCCAGCCAGGGGGTCCAAGAACGAACTCCCTTTTCCTTCTGCTTAAGGGACGAAGCTAGTAAGTATTCGTATTGAAAGTGAGAATTTACCTTGTTAATAAGCTCTTGGATACAGGGAGGGTTCGGGGACTTCAAATTTGCAGCAACACAAAATCTTGCGGATGTCAGAATATGTGAAAGAACAGTCCTCATCTCGACCGGATAATTGTGCAGACCAAGACCGCCAGACTGGGTTCTGGGGGGTATTCTCTGGCCTAAAACGTGTGAGCACAGATCAAAAACCCTAAGCCAGAATGGGAAAATTACCGGACAGTCCCACCACATATGGCTCAAGGAACCTTTTTACTTGCAGTTTCTCCAGCAAAGGGGGGAATAATTTGTGGAGAAGTGAGCTATTCTCACCCGATAGAGATACCATCTGAGGTGCAGGTTTTTAATCTGCTCTAGGCGATTAACACATCTAGAGGATTTTTGTACTAGACTAATAGCATCAGGCCACTTCTGAGGGGATGTAGAGAATTTCAATTCTTTTTCCCACTGGATCATGTATGGGAGTGTTCTATCCAAGGGGGGATTATTGAGCATCTTATAAAAAGGAGATAAACCCGAGTTTTCCCTGCAAGAGGAGAAAAGTGATCTTTTCAGGGAAGAATTCAAAAGGTCAAGTCCAAGAAGTAGGCCCAGTGTAAAGCAAATGCCTAACTTTTAGGTATTGATAAAAGGCCCTGCTCAGGGATGGATGAGAAGTCAGGATATCATTAAATGCAATTAAGCCAACGTCATCTATAAGGTCTCCCAATGAATTAATACCCGCAGCCTCCCATCTTGACATACTGAGATAGGGTATATGAGGTTCAACTGACCTAATCGACAGCTCAGATAGGGGGATATTCAGCTGGTTTATTACTTCCCGTCTCCAGATCCCAACTATTGCCTCCATAGGGGTATTTAAACTTTGAGCACAACTGCATATATATATATATATATATTATATATATATATATTTTTTTTTATTTTAACAGCTTATGGCTCGATCTTGAGCCATGGCGACTTGATAAATGAACGATCTGTAGAAAGATCGATCTTGTATAAGCCTAGATTGGTCCACTAAGGTCTTCTCCACCGTTATTTTCAAAGTATCAAGCCATCGGGTTGCTGGTCTTCACCTTGTTCCTTCTATTTTGCCAACCATGATGTCGTTTATCCAGAGATCACACTCTTCGTAAGATGTATCCAAAGTAGGCAAGTCATAGCTTGGTATTCCTTGCTCCGAGTGACAAGTCTATCTTGATTTGTTCCATAAGGGATATAGAAAACAGAAAACCTTTGACTGCAAAAGAGGCCAAAAAGACAGGCGAATAGGGGCCTTTAGCTTCACTTATACAGTCCCATGTAACCGATACAGTACCATGTAATCCATTCATTTACAGGATATGTAACTGATGGTGGCCAAGTCGACCGAACACAAACACCAGCTGAGGCCATTGTTGCGTCACTAAACATTTATTTAGTTTTGCACTCATGTATACACACACCCGTTCTAGCAGAACTTAGCTTGTATGTCCAGTTTTTTTTATACTTTTTTTGTAGAAAAATAGATGTTCCAGCCACCATACTGTACGATTTCTTGTCAAAATTTTAGTTTTTCTCAGGAAAGGTGAATAAAAATATCCCCCTCCCACCTCAATCCATCTGCTTAAAAAAAATAAAAGTAAAACTCTGCCCCTCTGGCACAAATGGATAAATTATACAGAACAAGTCATTTCTCCCTTTCAGCTACCAAAGCAAAATGTGTATAAAGAGCAGCAGCAGCAGCCAGATAATTGAGGGTCTCGGGGCCACGCGATAACGAGTCTTCAGTGATTTACCGTGTAGGATACACGAGCGGCCGTTACATGTGGCTACAGCAGGACGGGAAACACATGGCACGTCCAGATATATACAGTGCATCTTCTGCGTCTCGCGTGTCTCTGTACAGCGACCCACCCCAATCAATGAACTTCTGAAACGGTTTTATTTAGAAAACTATTAGAGGAAGGCTTGGTACCCATAACAACGAATATAGAGCTTCATAAACGTTAACTGTGCGCGGCTGTGCCACCGCCTGACGTCATCTCTAATAGCTCTCAAATTTCAGACGCCCGCCGTCTCCTTCACTCACAAATCGTTTTCTTCCTCTGTGATGGAAAGAAATAACATTTTAATGTCGTCTTTTTCACATCCTCTCAACATGGTAAATGGTTAAAATTGTGCAATATTTGTAAAACAAGAAACTGCAATTTACTTGTTAATAAATTTACTCTCCATTTTAAAGAATGGATGGAGGTATGTTTAATTATTTTGTTTAAACCTTGTTACCTAGGTTACCAGCCACCTATGAGACTGCAGCAGTGGCTGGTAACCTAGCTATAGGGAGCAGCTCATACAAGCTGCTCTGAACCTGGTTGGGTCGCTGGATCCGGTGAGCTTCTATCCACCTGTGCTCTTCCGACGATGCAGAGGAAAAGAAGTCTCTGTGTCACGGGGCTACCGCGACAGAGAGGTTCCAGAGAACCGCAGCGCTCTGGGCCTCGCTCACACACAGTGAACAGAAGCTCTTCTCCTGTGTTCTGACCTAGCTGCTTTGTGCCAGCAGTGCAGGAGTTAACCTTATTGCTGAGAGCTGGGTCTCTCAGCTGAAGTGGATTTTGTATTGTCAGTGATCAGTTCTACTGCCTGGCTTGGAGGTTGAAGGAGCATAGGAGTTGGAGATTTACAGAGATTGGTGTCTGCTGTTTTGGTTGCATGTTTAACCTGTTTTCATTCCTAGTTTATTCCTTCTCTTCCCTTCTCTGTGCTTCTTCTGTGGTTGTGTGAGCATTTGGTGAGTTTGAGACTTTTAGTTACCTTGTCTGTATACCCTGTTATTTGTTGCATTGTTACACTGATGCAGTCCACCTCCTTTGGGGGGGGGGGGGAGGGGGCCACTGATGGGGCCTGCACAGGAGACAGGGATAAGCTGGCGGCTCAGGCCTCCTAACCATCATAGGTACCCCTGAGATAAGGGAAAGCCAGGGCCCCATTATAGTGGCAGGGACAGGTGAGAGTCTCAGTACGCCGTCCTGCCCCTTTATCGTCGCTTACGGCCTGACACTCTGCTTGCAGATTGAGAGCACACAGTTCAGACCAGCGGAACGACAATGTTGCTGGTGTTAAGGAGCGCATTCATCTGGTCTTGTAACCCTGTGCACGAGGAAAGAGCGCCTCATGTACAAAGCAAAGGCAGAAAGCCCGATTAATGGATGCTGTATATCTGCGGCTTTTGCCTTGATCTCTTTCATACATGTTCCGACATGAAGGAATTTATGTTTAATAAACGGTTTACAAGCAGTAGACACCTCTTACTGTAAGTGCACACTGGCGTCTCTGTTAAAAGAGGCAAATGATATTTCATTCTTCTTCAAAGACACAGATTTACTGCAGAAACTGCACGTCGCCTGGTCACGGGTATAATGCAAGTAACGTGGCAGACGGGCAGTGTACCCAAATATATCTTATTGTAGCAATCACACTAACAGGTGTCGGTACAAATAAGGGATCTAGTTATTACGACCACCCTACTGATCGTTTTATCATCAGACACCAGTTTTCCACTTAGTCTTGTGCCCTTTACAGCGACTTCAGGCTTGGCAGAATTGTTGCAGATTTTTGGTGCGAATTCTAGAGTGAGAATCTGCAGCTATTGATAATAAAATACATGAGACGCAGATAGTATCGACATACGATGTAAAGTTACGTCATATGCCGACCTCCTGACTGATGAAGACTCAGAAAACTGGGTTGCAATGACAGCTGGCGGTCTAATGAAGACATCTATGTTCGTCATGACTGCTCCTACAAAAAGCCACCCACAGCTAGTGTCCGCAGGAGACCATCATCTTTGCTATATACAGCGACTGTGGTGTATAGTACAAGTGATTGCAGGCGCAAGTTCCCTAAGGGGGCTACAAAATATAGTAAGAACAGAGAAAATCTGTTAATGTATGAAAAAAAATAAAAATAAAATATATATATATATATATATATATATATATATATATATATATATATATATATATATATATATATATATATATATATATATATATATATATAGCCCCACCCACGCCACATAGCCACTCCCACTCTAATATTCCACATCACCCCATCATTCAGAGCCACCGGACTACTCCCCCCTATATCCCACATCTTCCCGTCTGCCAGAGCCACCGGACTACTACCCCCTATATCAGACTATATCAGAGATGTCAAACTGCATTCCTCGAGGGCCGCAAACAGGTCATGTTTTCAGGATTTCCTTGTATTGCACAAGGTGCTGGAATCATTCTGTGCAGGTGATTAAATTATCACCTGTGCAATACAAGGAAATCCTGAAAACATGACCTGTTTGCAGCCCTCGAGGAATGCAGTTTGACACCTCTGCCCTATATCACAACATCCCACGTCTGCCAGAGCCACCTGACTACTACCCCTAATATCCCACATCATCCCGTCATTCAGAGCCACCGGACTACTACCCCTAGTATCCCACATCATCCTGTCAGAGCCAGCATTGTCAGTTTGGCACTGTTACACCAATTAAAATGATACCTGGGTTGGAGAAATCGGTCTTGCGTTTCTTTTTGTAATCTGTGTTTTAATTTTTAAGTTAATGAGATGCCTCATGCCAGACAAAGAAGTTCCTGATTCTGGGCCCTCCGCAGTCTGTGGCAGAGGGTGGTCTGTGCCAGCACGGTAATAAATGGTGTTATTTCCAGCTTTACAGAAGGACGATAACACCATAGAAATGATAAGAATAATAGGCCTCAGTTACCACAACTGTCTACTAGGAAAACTGTTGCTCATAGCAACCAATCACAGCTCAGCTTTCATCTTTTAAACAGCTCTGGTGAAATGAAAGATGCTTAGTGATTGGTTGCAGAATGGGCGGGGCTATCTGGAGTGGACATGGCCTATACATACACACACTCAGCTTTATATATTAGATATAGACATGTTTTGTTATACACATGTTTATTTCATTTGTGTGTATTGGAACAACACAAAAAGATAGAAAAGTAGGCAAACAGGACAATTTCACACAAGACCCCAAAAATGGTCCAAACAAAATTCTTGGTAAACAACTGTGTTTCAAGCATGTGATGCTCATTCAAGCTCACCTGTGGCAAGTAACAGGTGAGAGCACTATGAAAATCATACCTGCAGCCAGATAAAAAGGGGAGAAGTTCACTCAATCTTTGCATTATGTGTCTGTGTGTGCCTCACTAGGCATGGAGAACAGAAAGAGAACTGTTTGAGGACTTGAAAACCAAAATTGTTTATTTTTCAACAATCTCCAGAAATCTTGATGTTTCTTTGTCCAAGGTGCGCTAAATCAAGAACTTTACCACCCATGGTGCTGTAGCTAATCTCCCTGGACATGGACCTTAGAGAAAAATTGATGAAAGTTTGCAACGCAGAATCCATATGGTGGATTAGCCCCAATAAAGCTCCAAAGAAATCCACTATCCATCCACATGTGAAAGAAATGAAATGCTATGGCATAAGAACACCACTGCTGACAGAGATAAAAAAGATAGACTGAAGTTTGCCAAAATGTATGTGAGTAAGCCAAAATCCTTCTGGGAAAGGGTCTTGTGGACAGATGGAACCAATATAGAGCTTTTTAGTAAAGCACATGATTCTACTGTTTACTGAAAACAGAATGAGATCTACAAAGAAAAGAACACAGTACCTACAGTCAAATATGTTGGAGGTTCAAAGATGTTTTGGGATTGTTTGCTGCTTCTGGAACTGGGGGCCTTGACAGTGTGCAAGGCATCATGAAATGTGAAGATTACTAAGGGATTTTGGGTGGCAATGTAATGCCCACTGTCAGAAAGCTCAGTTTTGCGGAATGGGTCTTCCAGCAAGACATTGACCCCAAACATACTTCAAGAAGCCCCCAGAAAAGGATGGAAACAAAGTGCTGGAGAGTTCTGAAGTGGCAGCAATGAGTCCGGATCTAAATCCCATTGAACATTTGTAGAGAGATTTTAAAATTGCTGTTGGGAGAAGATGCCTTCAAATATAAGAGACCTGGAGCAATTTACAAAAGAACAGTCATCTAAAATCCCAGCTGAGAGGTGTAAGAAACGTGTTGATGATTATAGGAAGAGATTTTTTGCAGTTATTTATTCAAAAGGGGGTGCAACCAAATATTACGTTGAGGGTGCCAACAATTTTGTCCGGCCCATTATTGGGGTTGTGTGTGAAATTATGTCCACACAGCCAAGGAAACTATCAAATTGTTTTGGAGAGAGGAAATAAAGCTGCTAGAATGGCGGAGCCGACCACCAGGCCTGAATGCAAAATAAAATGTATGGAAGTAACTAAAGGTCAGAGTTCATAGAAGGAGCCCATGGGACCTTCGGGATGTGGAATGTGTGTGTGGAAGAATGGACTATAATCACATCTGAGCAATGCCTGCAACTAGTTTCTCCATACAGGAGGCACCTTGAGGCTTCATTACCAACAAAGGCTTTTGTACGAAGTATTAAGTATATTTCAGAAAGCGTGTAAAATACTTTTTCCCTGTGACATTTATTACACAGTTATGGACATCTATGGTGATTTCTTTGCCTGTGTGGATTGGATGGGTTGTTACATCTGGTGAGAATTTCATGTCAATAGCGCCTTTACAAATACACTTACTGAGGGACTTGGTGGCGTGTTCAATAACTATTTCACCCACTGCACATATATACATATACACACATATATGTTACTCCTGCCGAGCGCACAACCTGGTGCGTCATAATACATGTGGCAGAGGCAAAGGGAATCAACCTTGCAGAATTCAGGATATGGTGAAGCGCAAGAGGGAGAAATCCACAGGTAACATCTGGCAGATCTGAGCCATCCTCAGGTTTACAGCTGCAGCACAATGAGACAAAAGTGCCGCCATATACAGTCTCCTGCCCAGAGTCACTTCTCATCAGCGATCTGTGACAAATTGTGCCCCCTGCATTCCAGTTAGGAGACATTTACTTTAGGTGACAGACACTCGTAATAAAATTGAGGCATCTACATGTTCCCCTCTACATTCTGAAGGGGGAAAAAAAAAGGTTATTGAATGGACTTTAGGATTTCTACAATGAGGG
Organism: Ranitomeya imitator; assembly: GCF_032444005.1. NCBI lineage: Eukaryota > Metazoa > Chordata > Amphibia > Anura > Dendrobatidae > Ranitomeya > Ranitomeya imitator. Next base: position 842,840,797 of record NC_091283.1, on the reverse strand, counting down.
TAATATGGAAAAATAATCTATTTCCTGCTCATTGCAGCACATGTATTTTCTTGTCTGTGAGGTGAAGGTTTGGCCTCAGATGGAGGCACAGAGGGGTCTTTTCTCACCAAGCATGGTAGCATGGGTTAGGAGTTACAACATGGATGTATCCAAGCCCCAGGCTATGTTACAGGGAAGCTGAAGAGGAGACTGCACTTTTCAAAGAGTTACACCTTTTTTAAATAATCTAATTTTGTGATATGCCATGAGTGTCTATTGATGGAAAAGCCCTTTAACTACTTGCAAACCACCCACAGACAAACCATTGGAGAGGTCCACATATTCCTCTAATGATATTCTAAAATGACACTGCAGAGAAAGCGAGAAAGGGGATATGATTGTCAGACACACTCCCTATAGAGAAGGCAGAGATCGTTTATTACAAGCTCTGCCTTCCCGATTGCTGTATACCTAATGGTGAACGAATGCTGGGTATACAGTTTAGGAAGCACCAACAACAATCATGTGACCGTCGGGTGCTGGCTGGGAGCAGGAGCTGATCAGATTTGCAGTGCAGGCAGGAAACATTTTCTTCTGTAATTGGGGCTAATATGCCAGCCATAGTTACAGGGGAAATCTCTAAACAGCAATAGCACAAAAAGAGGACTTGAAAATCCTCCAAAAATACAGCAAAAAGACAGAGATCCTCACCTGCCCAGGCCTCCAAACAAACGCACTAACAGGATGCAGTGGACCCATGTAGTTAAGATGGTGGTAACAGGTGCAAGAATACAATGAGGCAACCGCTATTCACACTATGGCAATGCGCAGCATCCAGGTTAACAAGGTTGCATTGCAATAGTGTGAACAGCGCCACATACAAGTCTTTGTTGTGCATCAATATACCAAGCAGCCGCCCCCTCCATGAACTGGTAGGCTGTGAGCGGTTGCCTCATCGGTATTCTTGCACCTGTGTTACCGCCATCTTAACTACATGGGTCCACTACTTTTTTTAGTGCATTTGTTTGAAGGCCTGGGCAGGTAAGGATCTCTGCCTTTTTGCTTTACAGGGGAAATCTGCAGAAAAAAATAAATGTACGGTATTTGAAGCTTGAGAAGCCCTCCCCACACAAAGGTCTTTTATGACCTTATGGGGGACATGATGTGTGAAATAAATTAAATAAAAAAAATTAAAAAAACAAAAAAAAAACAGCTTCTGGTCCACATCTCTGCTAGAAAGTTCACCCTTGTTTGGAATAAAAACAAAAACGTGCATCTACTATATAGGTATAGTTGTTAGGGACAGAAGAATAACATTTAAAATCTATTTTAGTGTTGCCGTGTACTCACACATAAAATACATAAAAATAAAATGGAAAAAAAATAAACAGAAATGCCTGGTCAGGAATGGTGAAAAAATGGCCCCGTCTTGAATTGGATCATTAGCACCAACATGGAAAAATCATGAATGCATTTTTTTAAATTAGCCGACACTAGCATACATGATGCAGCTCATGTCTTAGGGTATGTGCACACGTATCTGTGAGGGCTGCGGATTTTTCCGCAGCGGATTTGATAAATCCGCAGTGTTTTTTCCTGCGGATTTATTGCGGTTTCTATTGTGGATTCCGCTGCGGGTTTACACCTGCAGTTTTCTATTGGAGCAGGTGTAAAACCGCAGCGAAATCCGCACAAAGAATTGACATGCTGCGGATTGTAACCCGCTGCGTTTCCGCACGTTTGTTTCCGCAGCATGTGCACTGCGGATTTCGTTTCCCATAGGTTTACATTATACTGTAAACGCATGGGAAACTGCTGCGGACCCGCAGCAAAATCCGCAGCGTGTGCACATAGCCTTACTGTGCTTAGAGAGATTCTGTCACCAGGTTTATCCTTCCCCAATCTGAAGGCAGAATAAAACAGGGCCAGAATCCAGTGGAGAATAACTTACTGGGCTTCTCCCTGTAGTTTTGACAAGTCCCGCCAGTTCTCTGAATGATGAGCTGGGTCCTGCTCTGCCCTCCACCATTGACAGCGACACTGTAAAGCTAGGAAGCTGCCAATCAATAGTGTGGAGCGGAGCCCATCACAGGGAGGACTATCAGGGGACAATAGCAAAGCTGCAGCAGAAAAAGAAAAACAACAACGATTCATCAAAAGTACAGGACGTGTCGGCGCTCGAAATGGAATCTCTGACCAAACATTATTCTGCTCCGCCACAGCAACAGATTCTCTTAAAGGTCACCATGAAATTTCTTGCATTTGTGATACAGGAGTTAAAACGTTGATGTGTTTGATCATTTGCAGTAATTTCACAGAGCTATAGGGCAGCGAGGAGCAGGGCTTGTAATCTGCAGCACGTACAGACTAAAGCGGAGCAGTCCGTCTGTCCTGGCCTTATTATATTATGGATCTTTTTCAGCACAGGATGTAAGTGGGGATCAGGGTAGGGATGTGAATGCTGTACAGCGACAGCCCCCGCCACCATTATGGCAGCCAGGCTCGATATCACTACCTCACACCTCTGCTGCTCCTCCCCAGTTATGTGTGACTCTAGTCTTTGGCACTGTTTGGCCACTACTGGTTCTGATGACAGATTTACAATGTGTGACCTATAGAAAAAAAAATCATTCCAGTAGTCACCTGGATGGACATTGGTCCCGTATTTGTTTAGAAATGATGCCAGCCTTGAAGCAGTCCTCCACGAAACGCTCCAGAACAGAGTATGCATGAGGTACATCCAAATTAATATCTGGAATTTCATAGTAAATTCTATCGTAGCCCTAGAAAAACAGAGAAGGGAAGTAATACTCATTAATTCTCATGCAGCCCTATCAGTCTCCAGCCAGCAGAGGGCAGTCTTACCCTTTTCATTTGGTCCAAGGTGATCACAGCCGACTTCCACAGGGATTCTAACAAGCTGAGCATCATCCTGTAGGTGTTGTCGCTGCTGGCCTCCAGGACCATCAGTATGGCCTGCACACAGGGAATATGAATGAGCACATTCCTGGATGGCCGCACAGTGGACTGGCGGGCAGAGGAGAAAAGAAGGGGCTTACTTCATATACGAGTTCATGGTGGAAATGAGGAACTTCCAGCTCCTGGAGGCAACGTTCAGCTTCGGATACGTCTCCAGATAACACGTACTCTTTCAGCAGCATATCGATCTGATGGGAAGAACAATGAATGCACTGCTACATACAAAGCAATTGTTAACGGTGTTTACAAAAAAAAGCATGTGCTAAAGTAATAAATTAACCATTGCTGGCCTGCTCAGAGCTTCTCCACTCTGGTACTCTCCAATGGTTGTAGAGCGACAATATCATATCCAGTGATCACTGCTTCCAATCACAGCCTCAACTGCGATGCAATCATCAGTGCTATGGCCAGTGATTGGCTGCAGCGGTCATGGGAGGTCATCGACCAGGGAGGTGACCACCAGAGAAGAGACACCATGGGGCAAGTACCAGAGAAAAGACAGCGACATAAAAAAGGGAGTAATGGTTAATAATTTATATAGATTTCCAGCTGCACTCTCTCACCACAGTCTCTTATGACTGCTCGGTTAGATTGCGTAGTATACAGGATTGTCAGTGACTAGGACTGCACTGCTCGGCTCATTTACCTCTTTCACCAATTTTTTAACTGGCTGCTGACCGCCTCCTGCTCCCCACACACTGTCAATTCTCTTTCCAACTCTTGTCATACTGAGGAGAACCGCTGCTCGATTCAAGGCTTCTCTGTAACAGGAGAACAACGGACAGCAAGGGAGAAAGTCACAAGCTGCAAATAAATACCCCAGAAAACTTTCTTGCAGCCCAGAGCCAACATTTGAAGGGCTGGGCACGGGAGGTGTCCTCCAGTGCGGTACAGCACTTGATGGAGAGGGTGACAGACCGACGACCGGTAGCGCAGTGTCTGGAGGATGGTTCCTTGGGAGTATTGGGGAAATTATACCCAACTATGTTTTTGATATATAAATTATGGACCAGACTGCGACAGATTCGGGGGGTTACGGGGCTGACTAAATTTACACCGATATGGTTTAATAATAATTTGGTTGAGTTTGCGGCCCTTGGAGTGCTGACGGAGTGGAGGGCCAAAGGAATCCACTTGGTGGCTCAGATAGTTCAACAACGAGGATTAAAGTCCTTTTCGCAGCTGCAAGGGGAGTTTGGACTGAGACCGACTGGGGAGTATCAATATGCTCAGATGAAACATGCTTTTAAAGCTCAAAACAGGGGCGGTGGTGTTGAGATCCAAGAGGACATAGTTCTGGAATACGTGTGTGGGGAAGGGTCCACAAGGGGAGTCATTACCACCCTTTATAAAGGACCTTCTACATGCATATTTGTTAGACTTCCCTTTAAAAGCGAGAGCGAAATGGGAAAGAGATTTAGGCCCAATGGAGGATGAAACCTGGGAGTCGGTGTTGGAGTCGGTTCCACGAGTGTCGCTGAGCGAGCCGTATAGACTATCGCAGCTGTACATCTTGCACAGAGTCTATAAATCACCGGAAGTGTTGTGCAGAGCGGGGTTGCGTGCTGACTCTGAATGCCCGAGATGTAAGACTGGGAATGCAGGAATATACCACATGATGTGGACATGTCCAAGACTGGTTGCTTTCTGGTTGGTGGTAATGAGCCGTGTGGAAGGGGCGTATAAATGCAGAGTGCCGAGAGATAATAATAATAATAATAATAATAATAATAATAATTTTATTTATATAGCGCCAACATATTCCGCAGCGCTTTACAAATTATAGAGGGGACTTGTACAGACAATAGACATTACAGCATAACAGAAATACAGTTCAAAACAGATACCAGGAGGAATGAGGGCCCTGCTCGCAAGCTTACAAACTATGGGGAAAAGGGGAGACACGAGAGGTGGATGGTAACAATTGCTTTAGTTATTCGGACCAGCTATAGTGTAAGGCTCAGGTGTTCATGTAAAGCTGCATGAACCAGTTACCTGCCTAAGTATGTAGCAGTACAGACACAGAGGGCTAATACTGCATAAAGTGTATGAGAACATGATGCGAGGAACTTTTTTTTTTTATTTTTTTTTTATTATAAATAGGCCACACAGGGATCGTTAGGTTAATGCATTGAGGCGGTAGGCCAGTCTGAACAAATGAGTTTTTAGGGCACGCTTAAAACTGTGGGGATTGGGGATTAATCGTATTAACCTAGGTAGTGCATTCCAAAGAATCGGCGCAGCACGTGTAAAGTCTTGGAGACGGGAGTGGGAGGTTCTGATTATTGAGGATGCTAACCTGAGGTCATTAGCGGAGCGGAGGGCACGGGTAGGGTGGTAGACTGATACCAGGGAGGAGATGTAGGGTGGTGCTGAGCCATGGAGTGCTTTGTGGATGAGGGTAGTAGTTTTGTGCTGGATTCTGGAGTGGATGGGTAGCCAGTGTAATGACTGGCACAAGGTAGAGGCATCGGTGTAACGGTTGGTGAGGAATATGATCCTGGCTGCAGCATTCAGGACAGATTGGAGCGGGGAGAGTTTTGCAAGAGGGAGACCGATTAGTAGAGAGTTACAATAGATCCGATAGTGTGTATACTAGGATATGTAGAGGAAATTAGAGTGGATAACATCTGGAAGATAGCAATAGCTAGGCTATTATACATGGCAAGGAAGGTAATAGCAAGGAACTGGATCAAGGAGGAACCGCCTACAAGGGGTGAATTCCTGAATTATGTTAAACATGGTCTCAATCTGGAAAAGGGGGTCTATAAAAGACGTGGGAAAATAGAAACGTTTGACAAAATGTGGTCTCCGTGGCTCGAGCTGGGATGAGTAGTTATGGGAAATGGGAGAGTGAGAGCCTCTGAAAGGAAGAGAGTGCTAGAGGAACAAGCGAACATAAGTGAGTCAAATGGCTCAAGGAACCATCAATACTGGTAACAAAAGTATAACTGGGAAGGAGCTGTCAGGGGAGGGGGAGGTTTGGGTATGGTTGGGATTGTTGGGGGTTTGGAAAATGTTAAAATTTTTGTAAAATACTGGACAGTGCATAAATTGTATTGTGCATGTTTGCTTTCAATAAAAAAACTATTTAAACAAAAAAAAAATACCCCAGAAAACAATCACATCTACAGCAGAATAGTGAGTGCAGCTCTGGAGTATAATACCGGATAAGTAATGTAATGTATGTACACAGTGACTGCACCAGCAGAATAGTGAGTGCAGCTCTGGAATATAAGGCCGGGATCACACATACGCGAGATACGGCCGAGTCTCGCAGGTGAAAACCCTCCTATGGCGCCGGCACTTGGGAGCGGAGCGTCCGGCTCCATGTATTGCTGTGCGGCTGCACGCTCCGCTCCGGAGTGCCGGAGCCAGAGCTGGGTTTTCACCTGCGAGACTCGGCCGTATCTCGCGTATGTGTGATCCCGGCCTAATACAGGATGTAACTCAGGATCAGTAATGTAATGTATGTACACAGTGACTGCACCAGCAGAATAGTGAGTGCAGCTCTGGAGTATAATACAGGATGTAACTCAGGATTGGTAATGTAATGTATGTACACAGTGACTGCACCAGCCGAATAGTGAGTGCAGCTCTGGAGTATAATACAGGATGTAACTCAGGATCAGTAATGTAATGTATGTACACAGTGACCGCACCAGCAGAATAGTGAGTGCAGCTCTGGAGTATAATACAGGATGTAACTCAGGATCAGTAATGTAATGTATGTACACAGTGACTGCACCAGCAGAATAGTGAGTGCAGCTCTGGAGTATAATACAGGATGTAACTCAGGATCAGTAATGTAATGTATGTACACAGTGACCGCACCAGCCGAATAGTGAGTGCAGCTCTGGAGTATAATACAGGATGTAACTCAGGATCAGTAATGTAATGTATGTACACAGTGACTGCACCAGCAGAATAGTGAGTGCAGCTCTGGAGTATAATACAGGATGTAACTCAGGATCAGTAATGTAATGTATGTACACAGTGACTGCACCAGCAGAATAGTGAGTGCAGCTCTGGAGTATAATACAGGATGTAACTCAGGATCAGTAATGTATGTACACAGTGACTGCACCAGCAGAATAGTGAGTGCAGCAGTAGTGGATTTATACAGAGACTCAATTCTGTAAATGAATTAAACACATTTACAATCTTTCACATGTAACAAGTAATGGCGTGCCTTTTGTGACACCCATCTGACATTTAAATGGCATAGCTCAACTATGTAAAACATTGTGTGAATTCACTGTACCGTTCCCAGCCTGGAGGATATTACACGTGTAACATACCGCGCATGGTCGCAGTCCACCGTGCCTTTATAAGCATCTATGTAAGTCTTGTTCAGGATCCCATCTCCCACGGCTCTAGCGATAAACTGACCGACCAGCTGCAGAGATGAAAGTGAAGAGAGTAAAATATTGATCCCTTATACAATGTGATCTTACAATGCTGATCTCTCTGCTAAATCTTCTCACAAAACAGAACTGTGCTGTAACGGCAGGTCTTCATCCCCACAGGGATCTGCTCATCTGAGGAAGCCACAGCAGCTTACAGTGGCTTGCAAAAGTATTCACCCCCTTGACTTTTTACCTATTTTGTTACATTACAACCTGTGTTTAATATTTTTGTAATCCGATTTGTGTGTGATGCATCAGCGCTAAATAGTTTATAGTTAGTGAAGTGAGAAAAATGTAGGCATAAATGAAATTTATGGGATCAAATAGTTAAAAATTGTCATGTGCATATGTATTCACCCCTTTTATGATGAAGCCTTAATTTCTAATGCAAGCAATTCCCTTCATAAGTCCCATGCTTAGTGACGGGCGTCCCCTGTGTGCATCTAAGTGTCACACGTCTTACAATATATACACTTTACCCTCTCTGTAAGGCCACAGAGGCTGTAACACCATTTTCCCCATAGTTTGTAAGCTTGCGAGCAGGGCCCTCACTCCTCCTGGTATCTGTTTTGAACTGTATTTCTGTTATGCTGTAATGTCTATTGTCTGTACAAGTCCCCTCTATAATTTGTAAAGCGCTGCGGAATATGTTGGCGCTATATAAATAAAAATTATTATTATTATTATTATAATAAGAGGTGCCACTAACCAAACACCATGAAGACCAAGGAGATCTCCAAACAACACCATGAAGACCAAGGAGATGTCCAAACAACACCATGAAGACCAAGGAGATCTCCAAACACCACCATGAAGATCAAGGAGATCTCCAAACAACACCATGAAGACCAAGGAGATCTCCAAACAAGTTAGGGGCAAAGTTGTTGAGAAGTTCCAGTCAGGGTTGGGTTATAAAAAATGTCTGATGATCCTCCAAGCACCATCAAATCCATCATCATCAAATAAAAAGAACGTGGTACTACAAGAAACCTTCCAAGAGAGGACGCCCATCAAAACTCTCAGCCTGGGCAAGGAGGGCACTAATCAGAGGGGCAGCACATAGACTACTGAAGGAGCTGCAGAGGTCCGAAGCTGAGACTGGAGTATCTGTCCATACGTCCACAATATATCGTACATTCCATAGAGGGGGGGGTCTTTATGGAAGAGTGGGCAGAAAAAAAAAAGAGTCCGAACTGATACACAAAAATTGTAAGGTTTGTTTTAAGCTTGCCCAAAGGAAATGTGGATGACGCCCCAAATGTATGGAGGAAGGTGCTGTTGTCAGATGAGACCAAAACTGAACTACATGGCCACCAAGGTAAAAAGCATGTCTGGCGCCAAACCAACACAGCTCATCACCCCCAAAACACTATCCCTACAATGAAACATGGTGGTGACATCATCATGCTGTCGGGAGGTTTTTCGTCAGCAGAGACAGGGAATATTGTCCGAGTCGAGGGGAAGATGGATGGTGCGAAATACAGGGATATTCTTGAGAAAGACTTGCTTCAGTCTGAGTGATTTGAGACTGGAACGGAGGTTCATTTTCCAACAAGAAAATGACCCAAAGCATACTGCTAAAGCAACACACGAGTGGTTTAATGGGAAACATGTAAATTAGGCTGGTTTCACATTTGCGGTTGTGCCCGCAGCGTTTGACGAATACATCCACATGCATCTTGATTTCCTATCTTTAACATTGTAGACGCAGGTGCATTTGCCCGCGTTTGCCTACGCATGCGTTTTTTGCGGTGTGCGGCTGGGCGCGGCTGACGCATCATGATAGAATTTTTGAGGCGGCAAATTTCAGTCAAATATGCGCGTGCGTGCGTTAAAAACCGCATTACTGTCTTTGGGTAAGCATGCGTACGCATGTCTTTACATACGCGTGCGTTCGATGCGCTTGCGTACTTTGGACTGCGCATGTCCAGGAACTGATTGAGACACGCCCTCCTGGAAAACGCATGCAAACGTTGTGTTTTTTTAACCGTCATGCGTAATGTGATGCGGATAAAAAACGGAGCGTTAGAATGCGTTTTGCAATGCGTTTGCGGACGAGACGCTGTGGACAAACTGCAAATGTGAACCTAGCCTTAGTGATGAGCGAACGTGCTCGGATAATGTGTTATCTGAGCATGCTCGGGTGTTATCGGAGTATCTTGGGTGTGATTGGATCATATGTTCAAGTCCCTGCGGCTGCAACAAACAAACAGGCAATCCTCGAATGTGTTGCTGCTGTCTAACAGCCGCGAATCATGAAGCTGCAGGGACTCGAACATATTATCCGAGCACGCCCAAGATACTCGGATAGCACACTCGCTCATCACTAGTGTAAATGTTTTGAGTGGCCTAGTTAAAGTCCAAACCTTAATCCAATGGAAAATCTGTGGTCAGACGTGAAGATTGCTGTTCACCAGAGGAAACCATCGTGTTTATGCACACTGAAATCTCCAGTAATTTTGTCCTATTTATTGTTTGCTTCACAATAATAATAAAATCAAATGTTCACAGTTGTAGACATATTCTTTACATGAATTCATAGAAACTCTATAAAACGCAGTGAAATTTCAGGTTGTGATGCCACGGGGGTGATTACTTTCCCAAGCCACTATAATTACAGGGGATGACTGTGAGGGAGGGCACGGCTGTAGGGAAGTAAACAAAATCGGTGGGGACCACAAACATCCGATGCAGGGACATAAAGGAGCTGGCTTAGGTACAGAATGAAGCAGTCTGCCAGCTCCTTCCACACACTGCTACGGGTCAAGAGAAACACAAGAAACATGTATCTGTGCCAAGAACACGGCTGACAGAGAAGCTGCTGAGCCCCGGAATGTAGCAGATAAGGGACGGTAAAGGGACCTAGTCTAAGGGCATTATATTAGTAAGTGAAATAAATTACCATTGAAACCATACTTTGTATACCCCGTGATAATTTCCCCACAAAATGATGCTTTGCTCCCACAGTTTTCCAACCTGACCATGTGGACTTATGCCTTTCCTACACGGTGCAACCCTTTGGTTGGAGAAAAGTCGGAGAATTCGACTGAAATGTCACTCTTGCTTCATTGCTAATAATTATAGACTTTTGCTCACCAAGTGTGAGTATATTTATAAGGAGTGGTATCCTACTGGTGCAACCAATAAACAAGTAAAAGAGAAAAATGTTCCAGCTTCTTGATAAAATGTAAAACTTTAATCCATCATATAAAATAGTAGAAGACACACTCCTGGGACAATGCCATGTCACAAGTGAAGAAAGCTACGCGTTTCACGCGTTTCCGGCTCACAGCCAGTACAGGAGGAGTGCAGAGCACAGCGCTGGAGGACAGACAGCGTTAGGTAAGTATCTAGTGTTTGTTTTTTTTTACTTTTAGCATGGTAACCAGGGTAAACATCGGGTTACTAAGCGCGGCCCTGCGCTTAGTTACCCAATGTTTACCCTGGTTACCAGTGAAGACATCGCTGGATCGGTGTCACACACGCCGATCCAGCGATGTCTCCAGGGAGTCCAGCGACGAAATAAAGTTCTGGACTTTCTTCAGCGACCAACGATCTCCCAGCAGGGGCCTGATCGTTGGTCGCTGTCACACATAACGATTTCATTAACGATATCGTTGCTACGTCACAAATAGCAACGATATCGTTAACAATATCGTTATGTGTGAAGGTACGTTAATGTCAGATTCTTTAAACAAACAATTATTTGTCAGTGGTTTGACAACTTGCCAAGCGTAAAGTGACTTTTATCCATCTTGCATCTTGTGGAACAATGCACAGAATGGATCCCTTTATCCTCTCCAGAAAGACATGCAATGTATACACAGACCTGGGGTGCTCTAGGTGTGTCCAGGACAAGTTCAGGCATCTCTCCCAACAATTTGTCAAAAGAGACTTCCACATCTCGAGTGCTGAGCACGGTCCCGCACAGATCATGCAGCAGCTTTGAGGTCAGCTCCCGGTGGCTGGCTTTCCCTTCCAGTGCAATAGATACAGCTAACATCGGAAGTCCGCACTTCATCTCTCCCAGATTTAAATCCTTCAACATTTCCTGCGAGCAAAAAGTGATCGAGATTATAAAAAAACAAATAATTTATAAAACAAACTAAAATGGTGGACCGTAGATAGACACAATGAAATTAAATACCCAATAATGTACCCAAGACTGTGACACCTCACATACATAAAGCTTGGGAATTATGTTAACTCCAGAGGCTGCAAAATCCTAAACACTCTGCAAGCGCTGAGGCTGGAAAATTGCTTAAATGACAATACCATAAAAAGGAATCACTAGAAGTAAAAGGTATGTGCCCCATCCATAGATAGCAGTCTCAACCTAGTGGACGGGAAGTTAAGTCATCCCACCGAAATTCCTCTCTGAGCAGAGCAGAGGTCAGGCATGCTCACCTCCACTCCTATCTTTTCCCATGAGACAGACATAGATGACAAAGTACACGTCTTCCTCTAGCCATCCCATAAAGAGTTAATGCCAGGTACATGCACATGCCCGAGCTCCGCTCCATTCAAACAGGGCTCTTCGGAACATCGTACTTGGGATCCGTGGGGGTCCAAGCAGTGATTGAAAAGTGTTCCCATAAATAAGAATTTGAAAACATGGCATAAACGCTCTCATTGTTTATCTGGGACTGTAATATTCATGACCCGTGTATAGAATAGGCAATCAATATCAAATCCCTGGGGTCCAACTCCCCGCACCTCCACCAATCAGCTGACTGTACTATTTCAGGTGGTCAGTGAAGCTCCGCACCACTAAAGAGCAGCACCAGGTATAGCTACAATCTGTGACCAGTGCACTATAAGTAATAGGGGTGCGGAAGTTGGACCACCACCAATCAAACACCGATATGGCCATCAATAAATTGTTCTGGTAAACTCTATAAAAGTGGGGCAAAGAAATAAATGCAAAATATAGTCTGACGTAAAACATCCAGGAGCCCGATAATCCTCCATGTTGCTGGGAAAAACCACTATTCCTAAAGAAATGCAATAATCATGAGTAATAAACCTGGCAATCTAATAACAGGGCACTTTATAGATACCAGCAGTCAGGAGGAGAAGAGAAATCCACCTGTGACCGTGTAGACTTTGGCTTTGTAATCACATCAGGCAGAATTGTTAAATATATGCGATTTTCCGCTGAATTTTCAGATCACTTTAACAACCTTGTGCGCCATCACCCAGAATGTGAACATAACAGTGAGCAGAACAGCGACCAGTGTGGAGCAAGGTCCCACCCCAGCAGGAATTGTTTCCTTGCTGATAAGACGCCTTTCCTTCCCTCTCTTTCATGTAACACAACATTTTCTATGTGAGCTTTCTTCAGGGATTGCCAGGTAAAGGCTGCAACCCGTGATAAAATGACGCAAGAACCACAAATGTGCTGCTCTCACCAAGGTGCCGGACAACTAAGTGTCCATTATTATTAATTAGAACAGGGAAGGGGCTGAATACAAAGATTCAGTCTGTGCCGACAACTCACACACAAGTATATCCCCATTCTCCTACCTCTAGGACTGGAATCAGCCTCCTTCACATATCCAGCTATTGTGAAACTACAACTCCCAACATACCCACCATAAACACCAAACACAACCCACAGACTAGTGCGGCTTGTAATCTCACGATAGCCGAGCACTTGGTGGTAAGCTAAATAAATAGGAATCGTCCATTGTTTATTCCTGGAATTACGGTCCTTATATTGTGGCTGTGAGACGCCATTGTAAAAGCAATATCACCTCCTAAGGCTGGTTTCACATTTGCGTTCTTTGCCGCAGCGTTTGTACCGCATATAAACGCATGCATTGTGTTTTTCTATATTTAACCTTAAAAACGCATGCATTTTTTTTTGTTCGCGTTTTGCCGCGTTTGACGACGCATGCGTCTTTTTGTCGCTTGCGGCTTGGCGCGGAAATGCAACATGTAGTAATTTCTAGAGGCGACTATTTGCCGCCAGGAAACGCATGCGTTCGATTTACGCAAACCGTGCGCAATCGAACGCATTGCTGTCTATGTAAACGCATGCGTTTTTAAGCACATGCGTTTGGTTGCGTTTTTGAACGCATGCGTTTCAATAGAGAAAAACAATTCTAGACACTGAAAAGCCACCCCCACCATCAAGGTGATAAAGGGATCCAATCCCTAGCCCTAACCCTAATGGGAAAATGGAAATAAATACATTTTTTAAATTTTTCCCTAACTAAGGAGTTGATGAAGGGGGGTTTGATTTACTTTTATAGCGGGTTTTTTAGCGGATTTTTATGATTGGCAGCTGTCACACACTGAAAGACGCTTTTTATTCCCAAAAATATTTTTTGCGTTACCACATTTTGAGAGCTACAATTTTTCCATATTTTGGTTCACAGAGTCATGTGAGGTCTTGTTTTTTGCGGGACGAGTTGACATTTTGATTGGTAACACTTTCGGGCACGTGACATTTTTGATTGCTTTTTATTCCGATTTTTGTGAAGCAGAATGAACAAAAACCAGCTATTCATGAATTTCTTTTGGGGGGCCATTTATACCGTTCTGCGTTTCGTCATAATACACGCCCTTTGTAGTCCCATTGGCGATGTCTGGATCTTGATTTTTCTCTTGTGAAATTTCTCATCATGCGTACCAAAAGCGCAAACACAGGAAAAAACGCATGTAAACGCGTATGCGGCGTTTTTTTTAACCGCATGCGACAACGCATGCGTCTAAAAAACGCAGCGTTTGTAAGCGTTTACATGCGTTTTTTTCACCACTTGCGGATGCGTTTTAAATGCTGCGGATTTAAACGCAAATGTGAAACCAGCCTCCGTATTGAAACAACACAATACTGAGATACAGGTGTAAACCGCTCCTGCCATCCGCAGCAACAGGTGTCAGCCATCTCCTAGTATCAGCTGCGTAGAGCAGTCATCAGCTAAAAAGCATTGTCTACTCAGGTCTACAAGTGGCCACTACGGAAGATGACCGCGCAATGCTATGAATTGCAGACACATTTGAAGAGTATTTTAAAAAAAAAAAAAAAAATCAGACAACTTTCCCAGAAACACAACCATGGCATGGCCAAACATGATTGTCACAAAACATGATGATTAATTTCTGTGGCAATAATCAGATGCGAGATACTTACTGCAACTTCATTGGTGTCCCCGTGCTGGAAATACTCCTGCACAATTGGCGTGACTGACTTTTCAAAGGACTTTTCATCCAGAGGAAGGACCGTCGTCTCGTAGACAACGCTCTCCTATAAAAATTCACAGAAGGAGAAAAAATGCACTATCAGCAAACTGCGCCTGTGAAAACAAAACAGGAATCTGCCTTTTCTCTGTGACTGCTGAACTATTAAACATGGAATAACATGAAAGGACAACAGACCCTTCAGTGGGATCTGCAACGTATGCAGCGATGATGTAGAACAGCCTTCCACGCCGTGATCAGAAGACCTCGGCCCAGGACAACATGCTGTCCGTGTGATGGCAGCTTTCATGTAATGCAGAACACGTCCATCTCTCCAAATCAGCGCTCCCGATAGCCAGCCCCTCGTGGCTATGTTACTGCTCCTCTGTAGTGTCTGCGTGGTGCAGCAGAGCGCATGCTCGGACCCTCAGTAATACCGGACCACCGGTGAGGAGGAATGAGGGATCTGGGAACTAATATTGGTGCTAAGGACTTGTAGCTGTCCTAGCAGCAGTGCCCACAGCATTGCAATCAGAGTCTACAGACTATAACTGGATGTAGTGACCTACTTGATCCTCGTCATAATTGGGGTCCTTGATGTCAACTACTTCTTCATGGTAAATTTGGCAAGGCGTTCCCCACACTCCTTTACCACCAGCTCCGCCTTAAAAAGAAAAAAAAAAAAAAAGAGGAAAGTGAGACCAGTGCTGAGATTTAAATGACGACTGCATTCTCCAGCTCCAAAGCGGAATATATCTACATGTAAATGCTCCATTAACTACATGCACAAACAGGGAGGATCCCTTATAATGTGGGGAATACAATATATTCATTTTTTGTAACATTTTGCACTTACATTCCCAGTAAAGTCTGTAAAAAGTAACGTGTGCTATAGTCGCACAAATGAGACGCTGTATTTGTCTCAACTGGGTTTTCTGGTTTCATGTAAATGACCATAAAAATGATCTTTTCTACAACTTTCTCTCAGACTTTGTATTTCATTTCTGCACCATTGTCAAGATATCTGTTTGCAGTCAGTGAAGGAGAACACTAGTGTCCATTAATAGGAAAATCCTGTACATATTAGTCTTGCAGTCTGGGGAGTGGATGCCATTGTATCCAGTGTATCTAGTGTAGACAACGCTCTGTGAGCTCAAGCTCCTGCACTGACAGAGCCGACGTGCTCATCTCACAGAGCATTGTGTAGACTGGACACGGCTGTGTCAGCGGAGAATAGGACTAGCTATGTACAGGATTGCTGCCTCCGAATAGAAAAAAAAGAGAGTGATCTCATTCACTGACAGCAAACTTATATCTTGACAATGGTGAGGAAATGAACAAAAAATTAGAAAGTTGTAAAACTTAGTTTATGCACTGACTTAGGCTACTTTCACACTAGCGTCGGTACGGGCCTGTCGCAGAGCGTCGGGCCGACGTACCGACGCATACTGTGATATAAAATCACAAAGGGGGCAGCGGATGCAGTTCTACAATGCATCCGCTGCCCCATTGTAAGGTCCGGGGATGAGGGGGTGGAGTTCTGGCCGCGCATGCGCGGTCAGAAAAAGCGGAACCGACGGACCAAAAAACGTTGCATGGAACGTTTTTTTGTCCCGACGGACTGAAAAAACACGACGCATCCGTCGCACGACGGATGCGACGTGTGGCAATGCGTTGCTAATGAAAGCCTATGCAGAAAAACACATCCTGCGTGTAACTTTGCAGGATGTGTTTTTTCAGCAAAGCGACGCATTGCGACGTGCGTCGCACGACGCTAGTCTGAAAGTAGCCTTAGGAGGGAACTGTCAGCTGATTCATTCTTCCCGAATCACAGGCTCTGCAGGTTACTGCAGACATGTACGGGTCACAAAACACTTTGGGAAGATGGCCAGAGACCATGTGACGAGGGTAACTAGTCCAAGAGACTGACGGGTCGTTCCGTACATGTGTACAGGGAAAGGCCTGTCACTCAATGGAAAGGCCGCTGTCTCCAAGTATCTTCTCTCTGAAACATTGCAGAATTTTAGAGTAAATCACACGGGCTTCAATAACTGAGTCGGCCTCTGATCCTGTGATTCGGGCAGCGCGAATCAGCCGACAGGCTCCCTAAGCTTTATATATGTAAAGCTAGAAATCTCCCTTTATCATTGTGTGATTAAATACTTTCCTCAGCCCCTCAATCCATTATTGCAGTCACTTTTTTTGTCTAGTTTTTACACTTTTTTTTCATTTACGCCTTTATTTTTATTATTATTTTTTTAAGTCTCTTACTTTAATTTTACTTTTTCTTCTGCGTTTCTACACAAACATACTCTAGTACACCCCGAGGGTATTTTTAGGTTTGTCCTGTACAATATTCTATTGGAACATGGTACCTTTTGCACTAAAAAGTCACAAACAAAAAGTTCAAAGGATTGTGCAACAGGACAGGTGATAACTAGTTCATCGCTGGGGGTCCAAAGTGGAAACCTACATTGATTGACAGGATAGGGAGCATTTACCCTTGTTACAAAATAGAGTGATAGGTTGAAGGGCCGACCGCCGGAAAAAGACAAGCACAGCGCTATGCAGTTCCATAGGGAATGAAAGGAGCAATGGTCAGACATTGGCATTTTATACCAAAATAAAGGTTACCAGTAAGGCTACTTTCACACTAGCGTCGGAATCTCCCCGTCGCAATGCGTCGGGCAGAGATTCCGACGCTAGCGTTTGACGCACTGCACAACGGGTGCAGCGGATGCATTTCTCCGGCGCATCCGCTGCCCCATTGTGAGGTGCGGGGAGGTGGGGGCGGAGTTCCGGCCGCGCATGCGCAGTCGGAAAAAGCGGTCGTCAGGAGCAAAAAACGTTACATTTAACGTTTTTCTGCTCCCGGCGGTCTGCCACAACATGGCGCAACCGTCGCACGACGGTTGCGACGTGTGGCAAAGCGTCGCTAATGTTAATCTATGGGGCAAAAACGCATCCTGCAAACAACTTTGCAGGATGCGTTTTTGCCATAAACGACGCATTGCGACGTCTGGCAAAAAACGCCAGTGTGAAAGTAGCCTTAATTATTAGCTTAAAGGGGTAAATTCTGACAACCGGTTTCCTTTAAGAGGAACATCTCATGGATCTCATTACAGTTAGATAAACGGATTAAAAGATGTTGATATGATAAGGTTTCAATTTTCGGATAACGATTTACCTAACAGTAAGCCCAGACCTCACTGCTGAACAGACCTTTTTTTGGAAGTCCACGCCCTTTCCCAGTTCTGGATTTTCTATCCATAAGCTTTGTCTTTGGACTAGTAGGCGGCAATCCTCGCCCGCTTTCACCATTGTCACTGACGGAGTCTCCTCTTCCAGAGTCCCGGGAGGAATTCTTGCGCAGTCTTCTCTTGGCTTTGGCATTAACTCTGGCCTCAATTATTGTAGATACTGGCCCATTTCCATTTAGTTCATTCTTAATTTGCTCTGTTCCACTCTGTTCTACATCCCCATAAAACAGAGAGTCATTATCTGTGAGATACAAAGAGATAAAAAATGAGATATAATGTAACTGAGCGAATGAACTTCTGCATGTAAGACCAGATGCAAGGATGACAAAGTGCCAGCATCACCATTTATCATACGGACACTGGATACATATAATGTCACCACGTACGGATAAATTAGAGAAGTCTCGCAATTCTACGGGTTTATTCTAGTAAAAATTAGCATCCTAAAGGCAAAATCTCAACCACACACTAAGGGCTGGAAACATTAGTGTGACAGCAAGCAGCGCTTACTAGTTCGAAGTGAAAAGTTATATAATTTTCCAGTAAATCTATTCTGCAGGTATTTCCAGGTCTTTGCTTGCAGTAAATTTTTATTTATTTGCCTTCAGGATAACAATCCGCACAAGTCATGTGGTGGACTCACCGCTAATGGCTCATTGCTGTCACAGTCCACATATCAGAGCTGGGTTTTATAACGAGACCCTCACATGATCAGGATGGATTCAGATATGAATGAGGGTTCATAGCAAAGGATGACATGCCCAGATTTGTAGAAAACTGTGATTAAAGAGTTTCCGGCAACGCAAAATCTTTTACCAATGACTAGCAATGCTATAAATACAATAAATCTAATAATATTCATCTTATCAATCCTTTACCGTCAGCAGCTTGCCAGTGACTGGCTGCAGTGCCACAAATCAAGACATCGATAGAGCTGCGTAACCAGGAACGTGGATGCAACAGACGGGTGGGAGGATTGGTACGACCAATATTACAACTTTTGTTATTTTATACACCTGCTTACAGTTTGAAGAAACAAAAATAATGCTTTATTTCCAAAGCTGTAGTGGAAAATTGCCTAAAGAATAATTTCTGAGTTGTACTTTTATAACTTTCGGAATACTTTTCACAGCAAAAGAAGTTTTGATCACCTGGGATCCAAGGGTTGAATCCCTCAGTGATTGCCTAAACAAAAGTAGCAGAAGTGCTCAGCCGAGCGCTGATCTACCCAGAAGTCAATTAACAGTATATAAATCCATCTTGGCTCTACACCATCGCTCTCAACACCCAGATGTCCACCAAAACAGCAACTACAATCGTGGCTAAACGTTTGGAGATTGACACAATTCTTGGTTTAACAAAGTTTGCGGCTTCAAATTTTTAGTAGCAGTTGCATTCACAATAGCTTGTCGTGAAGAATGAACAGATATGAATTGCAAAAAAATGCAGTCACTCCATGTCATGAAAAATACCTTAAATCACAAACTCTCAATTTCCAAAAAATTTATTATAAGAACAGATTGGTTGCTTTTAAAGTGGGCTGGTGCTTAAAGTCATCATCTACTTCTGTTATCTAGGGTTCCCTGCAAGGAAAACCCTGCAGTCATCATTCCTTTGCATCAAAAGGGCTTTACAGGCAAGGACATTGTTGCTTGTAATATTACCCCTTAAACAACCATTTATTAGATCATCAAGAACTTCTAAGAGAGGCGTTATTTTCTCTGAAGAAGTCCCCTTCAGGCTGTTTGGGACATATGGAAGAATGATTGTCCGCGCTGCCATGAGTCCTGTGTATGCAAACACTAAATCCCCTCAGATCACTCGTGTGGGGGCTTACTCACAATTTTGCCTGAGAATAAATAATACGATCTAAACCGCCTCCAAGAGCAACTTCTCCCATCATCCAGGAGCAATGTGGTGATGGACAATGTGTTTTCAGCACAACGGGAACCAAGTCACACGTTATAACCAAGTTGGTCGGTGAACAAAACATTGACATTTTGGGTCCACAGGCAGGAAACTCCCCAGATCTTAGTCCGATTGAAAACTTGAAGTCAATTCCCAAAAATTGACAAACAAGACCAAGAAATTGTGATAAAACTCTGAGCTCTAATGAGACCAGAAGGGGCAGCCATCAGGAGAGTTTAGCAAAAAAGACTGAAGCAGTGAATGTGTGTCAGTCTCAAAACTTTTGTGTTTGTGTGGGTTTCCTCTAGGTACTCCGGTTTCCTCCCACATTCCAAAGACATACTGGGAATTTAGATTGTGAGCCCCAACAGGGACAGCGATGATAATGTGTGCAAACTGTAAAGCGCTGCGGAATATGTTAGCGCTATATAAAAATAAAGATTATTATTATAAAAAAATAAAGATTATTACACTGTAAAGTTTACATGTGCCAGCTATGGCCTAAAGCATCCCCTATTACACCCCACCCCACCACTGATTGTCAGCTGTGGTGGAAGAGGTATTCCCATAAAACTCATTAGATAAGACACAAATGTTTCACAAGTCTCAGATTCCCAGCAGATTGCTGGATATGAGCAATACCTCATATATGGGAGATCAGGAGACACCCTAATCTAAACATGGAGGGACTTCCACAACCAAGCACCCAGAGGCCTTGCTAAACCGTCCCTCTCAATGTGTCTAACACAAGTACAAGGAAATGCACATTTTATGGGGTCGGCAGCATTGTAAAATACTTTGCTTTGTTACCCTATGGCCAAATCCATGAAGCACCCCTCCCAAAGCCATTTGTGTGGTGGTAATCAGTTGCTACAGCATCCTGCGAGGTCGCCTCTAATATATTCAACATGTCCTTCGTGCCATGTGGGGAGGGGGACGGGACTTTAAATTTAACAAGAGCCAGAATCTACTGCATATGTACCTCAAATTGTTTCCTATGCAGTGGACCTGGGCTCGCACGGCCACCGCTCCATTCCTACGGGACATTTCAGAGCTCTGCCCTCAGGATCAGCGCACTTCCCTGCAGTCGGACCCCCATCTATCAAAGTCATCATCCATTCTGTGGATAAGTATTAACTTTTAAAGTGGTGAATAACCCTTTAAAAGGGTATGTTCACACGTTCAGGATTTCCATCCTTTTTTTTTCAGGACTATTTTTTTAAAAAACTGCAGCTCTTGGCAGAAAACGCAGGTCCTTTTTTTGGTCCTTTTTTGATGCGTTTTTTGATCCTTTTTTTTTATGCAGTTTTCTAACCCTAACCCTAACCCTAACCATACCCCTATTCTAACCTTAGTGAAAAAAAAAAAAAAAAATTCTTAATTTTTTTATTGTCCCTACCAATGGGGGTGACAAAGTGGGGGGGGGTGTCATTTACTATTTTTTTATTTTGATCACTGAGATATAACCTATCTCAGTGATCAAAATGCACTTTGGAGCGAATCTGCCGGCCGGCAGATTCGGCGGACGCACTGCGCATGCGCCCGCCATTTTGCAAGATGGCGGCGCCCAGGGAGAAGACGGCCGGACGGACACCGGGACGCCGGGTAAGTATAAGGGGGGGAGATTAGGGCACGGGGGGGGGGGGGAGGGGGGCATCAGAGCACTGGGGGGGGGCATCGGAGCACTGGGGGGGGGCATCGGAGCACGGAGGGGGGCATCGGAGCACGGGGGGCGGGATCGGAGCACGGGGGGGCAGCCACACTCCGCCCACGCACTTCCGCCCGCTCCCCCGCACTTCCTGCTGCAGCGGTTCTGCACATCAAATCGCAGTAAAACCCGCAGATATATTTTTGATCTGCGGGTTTTACTGCGGTTTTGACCTCACAATGGAGGTCTATGGGTGCAGAACCGCTGCGGTTCAGGAAAAAGAAGTGACATGCTCCTTCTTTTTTGCCGCAGCTATTCTGCGCGGCTTTTTAAACGAAATTCCGGATCATGTGCACAGCAGTGACTGTTTTCCATAGGGTTACATTGTTATGTACCCTGCATGGAAAACAGCTGCGGAACCGCAGCGGTTCCACAGTAAAAAACGCACTGTGTGAACATGGCCTAATAAAAATTTGGTATCCTCATAATCATAGTGACCCACAGAAAAAAAATATTTATGTTGCACAGTGAATGCTATGAACGTGAAATCTGAACAATAAGGAAATTGTACACTCGGAGCCTCATGATGTCACGTGAGGACTGGTTCCGTGCGTCACGGGCCTAGTAAACTGAAGGAGCGCTCGGATTGCCAGCTGCAGAACTGAAGAAGTGAATGGTTACCACAGAGGGATGAGGCAGTAGGAATCTTTTTGCACAACTTTTGTTCTGAGTGTTTGCAAATTTACGTCAGTGGTGGAATATTTATACACCAATACGTCTTTATTCCTAATATTGTTGTGTTGTCCATAATCTACACTCGGCAATAAGTTTATCACAGGAGAACACAATTACAGATACGGGACGGCTCACAATCAGCCGTGTGGACAAGCTGCCAGGTTTCCCAGCGTACAATCCAAGGAACATAGATTAGAGGAATCATAAAGTTACACAATGTTACATGTAAAGAACAAACTGCTGGAGTTGTGCAATCAGACTTGTCAGTTGTTAACCGCACATCAGAGGAGAAGAAGAACTGCCCAGGTATGAAGATAAGGAACTGCAGAGCCAGCAAGAACTGGAAATCAGCCACAGAAAGAGCGGTGACCAACCAAAGTGAATAATCAAAGCAACTACACCCCTGCATGCACAAACACAGCGCCGACATGTCCACCGTGCACACCCTTACCCGTACAAACACACACATACACTCAGTGTGCACAGACAGATACACACCGTACTCCTGAACACACACATTCAGCATGCATAGACACAGGTACATACCGTACCCCTGAACACACTCAGCGTGCAGACACAGATACACACCGTACCGCTGAACACACACACACACACATACTCAGTGTGCACAGACACAGGTACACACCGTACCCCTGAACACACACACACTCAGTGTGCAAAGACACAGATACACACCGTACCCCTGAACACACACATACACTCAGTGTGCACAGACACAGATACATACCGTACCCCTGAACACACACATACACTCAGTGTGCACAGACACAGATACATACCGTACCCCTGAACACACACATACACTCAGCGTGCAGACACAGATACACACCGTACCCCTGAACACACACATACACTCAGTGTGCACAGACACAGATACATACCGTACCCCTGAACACACACATACACTCAGTGTGCACAGACACAGATACATACCGTACCCCTGAACACACACATACACTCAGCGTGCAGACACAGATACACACCGTACCCCTGAACACACACATACACTCAGTGTGCACAGACACAGATACATACCGTACCCCTGAACACACACATACACTCAGCGTGCAGACACAGATACACACCGTACCCCTGAACACACACATACACTCAGTGTGCACAGACACAGATACATACCGTACCCCTGAACACACACATACACTCAGCGTGCAGACACAGATACACACCGTACCCCTGAACACACACATACACTCAGTGTGCACAGACACAGATACATACCGTACCCCTGAACACACACATACACTCAGTGTGCACAGACACAGATACATACCGTACCCCTGAACACACACATACACTCAGTGTGCACAGACACAGATACACACCGTACTCCTGAACACACACTTAGCGTGCATAGACACAGGTACACACCGTACCGCTGAACATTGAGGACAAAACAAGAAAAGAAAGAAGTGTGTATTTATTGGTCAAGATCACCCACAATAATAAATTAAATATCATCTTTATTATGCAACACAATTTGAACAACAAATTTTGCGTTCCAGTGCGGTCGCCGGACACGTTAAAACGCCACATGTGGTCGCATCTGCATACAACGCATGTCCCTGCGTACCCAATCCTAAAGATAGGTACGCAGGACACATGCGGCGTAGGCAGAGCTTAAGGGAGGAAGAAGGGAGGAAGTACGCAGTCATCCACAGCTCAGCCGAACGCTAATGTGAAACCAGCCTTAATAAGACTAATATGCAGATCAATTATCTGAATTGCGCCATTAAAAATTGTTTCCTGGCATAATGAAACCAAGAATAACCTGAAACCTACAGATGTTCTTGAGAGCAAATAATTTTGTGCAAAAATAAGTAAAATATACACTCCACATGCAGATTGAACATGAGATAAAGGCAAAATGGGAGCAAAAAAAGGTTTCAGGTAATTGCAATAAAATGTTAAGGTTAATACTACAACATGTCAGCAGCATGATGGTAGGGAGGAGGGCCCCACGCGTATCGCCACCTTAAGCGTTGCTTCCTCAGGGGAAGGAGGAAAAAAAGCGATTGTCATCCCCCCCCCCCCCCCCCAACGCTGAAGGCTTCCTGTGTAAAACATAAAAAAAGTCAGCAATCCTTACGCCCTGCTGCTCTGATGTGGTTAAGGCTGCAGTGAAGAAGTGAAATTGATATCACATGACTGCTGCAGCCAATCACTGGACTTAATGCTGATGCCAAAGTAAATAGCAACATACTGAGCTCAGTGATTGGATGCAGCGGTCACATGACACCGGTATGACTTCTCCAATGCAGCTATACCAACAAATACCAGAGCCAGCAGCAAAGAGCTGGTGCTGGATGGCAGGGGGAGTACTGCTGTTCTCATGTACAGGAAGCCTTGGGAGAAGATTAAAGAAATAATAAGACAATTTCTATTAAAAAAAGGGTAGCAGTTCGCTTTTCTAGTCCAGGAGAATCCAGTTATCAGTTTACATCCAATTATCACAATTAATGGTCATTACATTCAGTATAAGTCTGTTACACAACTAACATGGCATGATGTTACGCGTTTCAATGTATTTCCAATTTTCTGATCTCAGGAGTCATAGTTACAAGCAGTGCTGCGTATAAATCCAATTTATGGTCCTATAATCAGGAAACATATAGGCAGTCCCAACCCCGTTTTTGCTTTCACCAACATTGGGACTCGGGGGACCGTATTCAGGCACATGATATGTTACATCCTGTGCAATAAACCTAATACATACAACCTGACCTTTATTACTTTACCTGGACTTAATGAGCCAACAAAGTCATCTAACGATAAATTAAGCTTTCTGGGATATTTCTGCTGGGAAACACTTACCTACTAGATTAGCATTTATTTCACTTTGGTGCTCTACTTCCATCGTTACTTCCACAAGGATCAATCGCCCTGGACAAAAAAAAATAAAAGTATGAATGATTGGGGTAAAGTAACAATACAAAACATAGATGTGAAAGGATGCCAGTTGTCAATATATGTAAACATAAATCAGTGACAGGCTTTGGTAATATACAGCGATTTATTCCAGCCCACTCCGTCAGATCGTATCACTGTCGTCATAGTGATATTATTAGGTTCTGTAGAAGGACGTAGATCTGGGGATTTATTATGATGGAATATAGGCTGAACTGGATGGACAAATGTCTTTTTTCGGCCTTACTAACTATGTTACTATGTTACCATCTGATCTGTATCTAAGCTGTACATCATCTGGCCTGGAAGCCGTCATAAGAGGAGATCTCCAGTAACAGTTTGTCAAATGTCTTCTTATGTTGTTTGAATTATAGAAGGTTTAAAAATTTTGAAGTCATTTTTCATTTTTGCAAGGAAATTTCCAAAACTATTTTATTTTTTTGGGAGGTGAGACCTATTGAAGGAAATCTGACACCAGGTATTTGCTAACCCACCTGAGAGCAGCATAACTAGTGTCACTAGTGATAATCTGCTGATAAAACTCGGATTTTATTAAAACTACAGCAAGCGGCCCAGTAAGTGAAACATCGCCGAAATCAGTCTCTCTAAGTACTACTTCATGCCAGTCTCACATTATACGGCAAAAACCTGGTGGCAAATTCCCTTTCAATTTTGCAGTGACTGTGGGGGACCTATTTAATGCCCCCCCACCCCCCCAAAAAAAATTTCTGCATATTCAAAACTGCTGTCAGGTAGCACGTTAACTAGTGATGAGCGAATATATTCGTTACTCGAAATTTCCTGAGCACGCTCGGGTGTCCTCCGAGTATTTGTTAGTGCTCGGAGATTTAGGGTACCGTCACACATAACGATATCGTTAACGATATCGTTGCTTTTTGTGACGTAGCAACGATATCGTTAACGAAATCGTTATGTGTGACAGCGACCAACGATCAGGCCCTTGCTGGGAGATCGTTGGTCGCTGGGGAAAGTCCAGAACTTTATTTCGTCGCTGGATCTCCCGCAGACATCGCTGAATCGGGGTGTGTGACACCGATCCAGCGATGTCTTCACTGGTAACCAGGGTGAACATCGGGTTACTAAGCGCAGGGCCGCGCTTAGTAACCCGATGTTTACCCTGGTTACCATTGTAAATGTAAAAAAAACAAACACTACATACTTACATTCCGGTGTCTGGTCATGTCCCTCGCCTTCAACTTCCCGCACTGACTGAGCGCCGGCCAGCCGTAAAGCAGAGCACAGCTTGTTACCCGGGGACTTCGGGATCGTTGGTCGCTGGAGAGCTGTCTGTGTGACAGCTCTCCAGCGACCACACAGCGACGCTGCAGCGATCGACATCGTTGTCTATATCGCTGCAGCGTCGCTAAATGTGACGGTACCTTTAGTTTTCCTCACCGCTGCTGAATGATTTACATCTGTTAGCCAGCTTGATTACATGTGGGGATTCCCTAGCAACCAGGTAACCCCCACATGTACTTATGCTGGCTAACAGATGTAAATCATTCAGCTGCGGCAAGAAAAACGAAATCTCTGAGCACTAAAAAATACTCTGAGGACCCCCGAGCATGCTGGGAAATCTCGAGTAACGAGTATATTCGCTCATCACTAATGTTAACCCTTCAGGTGAATTAACGCTAAGTGAAATATCAGAAGCAAAATTATATTTTTATCACTAAAATGTTGCTAATATCTGTGCATGCCCCTATGGAAATCAGACTCTCTACAGACATTACTTGGCTATGGATTGCCATGGCAAACATGAGGACCCCACTATCACAATCTGAGGGTGACTATCATGCTTTGTTAACCATCTATGTGCCACTGTCACTATTGGCACCCGCATCTAGAGGGTTAAAGATATGTGCCCACGATCAGTAATTGCTGCGGGTTTGATGCTGCGTAATTATACAGCGTCAAACCCGCAGTGTCCAGATACATAGTAACATAGTTAGTAAGTAAGGCCGAAAAGACATTTGTCCATCCAGTTCAGCCTATATTCCATCATAATAAATCCCCAGATCTACGTCCTTCTACAGAACCTAATAATTGTATGATACAATATTGTTCTGCTCCAGGAAGACATCCAGGCCTCTCTTGAACCCCTCGACTGAGTTCGCCATCACCACCTCCTTAGGCAAGCAATTCCAGATTCTCACTGCCCTAACAGTAAAGAATCCTCTTCTATGTTGGTGGAAAAACCTTCTCTCCTCCAGACGCAAAGAATGCCCCCTTGTGCCAGTCACCTTCCTTGGTATAAACAGATGTTAAAGCATTTCAAGAAATCCCCTGTCCACTATGTTTCCACAGATGCCCGCAGCTCACCCGTGGAGACTGACATGTGGCACGTCTTTCCAGGCCACAGCATGTTTCACGATAGTCTCCCCAAGAGAAAATACATCAATAGAATGTATTGGATGCGGTGAATCTGCACGGTTCACGGAAAACATGTGGATTTACCTGAGTTCAATACATGGCAGCGCTTTGGACGCAGCGAACATGTGGTGCATCCAAAGCGCTGCTAGTTCCGGATTGTGGGCACCCGGCCTATGTGTCCATACCGATCATGGCTGATGCAGCAGGGTGTCGGCTATAGTGTACAGCTGACAACTACTGCATATTCACTCATGGGGGGGAGGCTATTCTCTTAGCTCTGAGGTCAGTAAAAAGGCGTATGGATGGTCATTAAAGGGTTAAAACAATAGCAGTCTTGTAGGAATCTGATGCAACAGCGATGAGAAATTCAGCTTTTAATTTATACAAAAATTAGCTTAAAAGTGCATTGGGGCGGGGTGATATATTCATAGTGCACTGACACGCCCACAACGCACTCCCAGGCTAATTTGTGTGTAACTTCAAAGCTTGCATTCTAAGACCTGGCACATTAGATACTTCTTGTTGTTCTAGGAGCCTTGCCTCTAGTTTTAGTTTCCATTTCAGATCACATTTTCACCCTGCTGTACTCAGATTTATTCTCCCTTAAAGAAGTCTAATTTGTGCCTCCTGGATCTCTCCCGTGCCGCACCTGCACCCTAAACACCTTTCTTCAGTCACCAGAAACACATGACTTTCTTTTTCACGTGCACCAGACCACATCTCTCGGGGCGGGAATAATCTTTCAGCCCTCAATTTCCAGATCTTTTCTGTTACAAATTGTCAAACCCAAATATTGCATCATCCTGTTCTTTCCTCTCCCACAATCCTATGCTGTTGTACAGCAAATCGCAGAGCTTGCATTATTAAGCATTTATGGACAATTGGCTTATTTCTGTGGCTGGTCCAGTCTATACGAGAAGCATTGCCACCCCCGACATTACCAAACACATATTCTGCGCATTATAAAGCAGCAGAGGGGGGCAATTGCTTGCAGTAAGCTAAGGGTGGTATGTATAAGGGACCTCAAGTGTCACCCTAAGGCCCGCATACACCTGTGTCCTTTTTATATAATATATCTCATTCTCTGCATCGACAGTGTCAAGACGTCTGGTCAACCAATCTGGGCAAACTCAGATTCAGGCAAATATCCAAGAAAGAAGCGAAGCGAGAACTAATGCAGGATCTGGCAGTCTTGTGTCACACTGCACATCTCTGTTTTATGGTGGGATTAGCGTCCTCGAGCCCACGAGATATACAGTCCATACTGTCAGCAGGGAATTAACGTTTAAGACCCCGTTAAGCCACGTTTTGACATTATTATGTCTTACTGGCCACATACATGAAATAACCAGAGTCTTACTACATAAATATGTCGCTCATGAGCTGTTCATCTGGCTTCTATGTAAGAACAGTGCCATTCTGTGTAATAGGAAGCATACTCTTGTTTTATGGAGCGATGCTGTCCGACAACTGCACAGGTTCACGACAGACAGCAGCTCGGGTATATTCTCTATATTCAGCAGTTCCTAAATATCCAACGCCAACTAGTGATGCAGCAATCAGCGCTTCCAGAATCTTGGAGGCAAAGACAACAAAAAAGCATGGGGATAAATGCCCTACGGACATTACATGTGGGCTGCAGCTCCACTAAATGTCTATGGGGTTGACTGAAACAGACAAGCGCTGAATCTTCCCATTTCGGTCAGTCCTATAGACTTTTAAAGGAACGACATCGTTGTTGTCATTCAAACTCATCCACTCTGATGCCATGTTGGAAATGACCCTCGTTCCTCCTGACTGAACAATGTTGGACCCTCAGTGATCAAACAATTGTGACAGTGACGTGCGCTTCCTGCTGCCGTTGGCACAGAACTTGCTGATAGCGATTGACAGCTTATTTACCTGGCGCACACTCACACCGTCTGTGCATGGATCAACACATACCGGTATATCACTAGAGGACATTGTTTTCTCTTGGCTCAGCAAGTATGAAAAACATGGCAGAGGCCTGAAAACACGTGGCAGGATTCCAGAGAGTGATCCAGCAAACGTGTCAGGATATTGACATGTAGAGGGACGGTCACAAGAGGCCTCCGCTGTCACCGAGAGTCGTGGACTTTACAGGAGGGAGTAACACGAGGACGAGACACAGAGTGCCACATAATACACGTAACACTGTGCGCACATAAGGGTGGAGCATGTAGGCGACTAGTAAGGACACAATTTTCTGTTAAAATGCATTGCAGCAAAAAAAAATTAACTGTGCTAAGACTATGTTATTCACCAAGATAATTTACTAATCATTGGGACCCCCACCAAAACTGAATGGAGCTGAAGTGAACACCTCTCTCCAATCATTCCCCTTGAGAAAGCAGCATATTTCCAAGCGAAACGCGCGTCGGGGTTTTTTTTTATTCCATTCTGGCTCCAGCTCAGTGTGTCTTTTTGCCCTGCATATTTGTGGTAAGTCCTGTGCAAACAATATATGTAGATACTTGATCCATTACTATAGTGGTGACTTGCCGCTCTGCTATTACCAGCATTCTGACTATGTCAGACTGGTTATATTTTTAGGGGCATGTTACACACCGGTGGATACCTGTTTTTCTCTCACCATCCTTGTGCACTTTATTGGTATTTATATGTGTAATGTAATCTTTTTTACTATGTATGACTTCTTTTTGATACCATAATAAATAGTTTATACCCGTTATACTCCTTTCTCTCCGTGTTGTCTATAATGTAACATCTGTACACTGCGAAAGTACGCAGCGTCCAAACTGCAGCATTTACAGACCGTGTGCACATACCCTTGTGCACGTACCCTTAGAGACACATGAGGTAAGCTAATAAGCACATCCATGCTCAAGTGATTGGGGGGGGGGGGGGGGGAGAGAGAGATCACATGATAATCCCCATAATTTTTTTCCCAGTGCCATGAAGTCTGTCTCATGAGTTCCAGTAGGTTCACTGCCGCCCCCCATGTGCATGTTCATTATTGCCCCTTAATGGTTTTTCAGTCAGCTTGCATGACACACATCATTTTCTGCTCTTCTAATCCCTCATTAACATAAATGCATCACTTCATTCACAATTTATAGTTATAGCACTATTCCCCGATACCTGCTCCTGGCTGCTAATACCACAGATCACTTGTAATAAAACTTCCAAACTGATGTAAAGTGAATTTACAAATTTTACCTCCACAAATGCTCGGCTGGATGAAGGGGTAAACATTTCAACAAACACCTCCAAAATTTTGTAAAAAGCCTTCCCAGAAAAGCGAGAGCGGTTACAGATGCAGAAGGGGCTGACTCCATATTAAAGGGGTTGTCTAGTTAAAAACAAGTTATCACCAAGAGACAACTTTCTGATCAGTGAGAGCTTTCGACCGCTTGCACCAATCAGAAGATTGGGTATTTTTATTCCCCCCCCCCCCACCCCCGGTTACAAATGGCACGGAAGGTAAGACATCAGCTCCTCCCAGTGGGGATAAAAGCTCCGCTTTCTGCTGATCGGTGCAGGTCTAAGGGTACCGTCACACAGTGGCATTTTGATCGCTACGACGGCACGATTTGTGACGTTCCAGCGATATATCCGTGACGTTCCAGCGATCTCGCTGTGTCTGACACGCTCCTGCGATCAGGGACCCCGCTGAGAATCGTACGTCGTAGCAGATCGTCTGAAACTTTCTTTCGTCGTTTAGTGTCCCGCTGTGGCGGCATGATCGCATGGTGTAACAAAGGTGTGCACGATATTGTATACGATGTGCGCATAGTAACCAACGGCTTCTACATCGCACATACGTCATGAAATTATCGCTCCAGCGTCGTACATTGCAAAGTGTGACAGCAGTCTACGATGCTGGAGCGTCACGGATCGTGCCGTCGTATCGATCAAAATGCCACTGTGTGACGGTACCCTTAGAGGTCAGACCTCCACCCATCAACAAGTCAGGGCTTGTACACAAGTCAAGTATTTGCGTTTTTCCAGTGTGGGTTTTTTTTGTTATTTTTTCAAAAAAAGATTTCTGAAATCACATGCATATGCTGTTTTTTTTTCTTTTTAATCATTAATGCACTTTTTCAAATCTGCAGCATGTCAATTCTATCAGTGTTTTACATCCATTTAAATGGAGGAAAAATGCAAGTAAGGCTCCTTTCACACTAGCGTCAGAATCTCCCCATCGCAATGCGTCGGGGAGAGATGCCGACGCTAGCGTTTGCTGCATTGCACAATGGAGGCAGCGGATGCATTTTTCCGGCGCATCCGCTGCCCCATTGTAAGGTGCGGGGAGGTGGGGGCGGAGTTCTGGCCGCGCATGCGCGGTCGGAAAAAGCGGTCCGTCGGGAGAAAAAAACGTTACATGTAGAGTTTTTTTCTCCCGACGGTCCGCAAAAGCACGACGCATCCGTCGTCAATGCAAGTCTATGGGGAAAAAACACATCCTGCAAGCACTTTTGCAGGATGCGTTTTTTCTGCAAAACGACGCATTGTGACGGATTGCAGAAAACGCTAGTGTGAAAGTAGCCTAAAACTGCAAAGAAAAACCCATCAGAAAGAAAGAAGGCAAGAAAATACTGTAAAACACAGCAGGGTTTTTTTTATGCACAAAAAAAAACACTGCAAATACTAAACGTGTGCATAAGCCCTGTGAAGAACCCTGTCATCTGATTCATGCCTCACAAACCGCATGAATCGAAGCAAGGTATTCACTTTCAAGAACATAGCTGGATACAAGACTAGTACTGTGCCACCCCTGGCAGGATTTTTTCAGTGCTGCAGCAGGTGATTGACAGGTCTCTCCCATAGTGAAATGCTGGAGTGTTTCAGAGAAAAACATACCCGGCTGCAATGATATAAGTAGGCTCTAAGTCATGCTGCTATCTCGCTTTTCCTTGTAACGTCTACAGATGTAGAATGGGATGTCAGAAGAGCTCCTGTAGGTGTAATGTGAAGGGGGCACATACTTTTCTCCATATAGTAGGAGTCTGGTACAGGAGGGATATGATGGGGCTTGTAGTTGTATTACTAGATACCAGATCCCTACTGCCGTCTCTCTATCCTGTGGTTATACAGAGCTGCACAGCATGTGATATCCGGGAGACGTGCCCTCCATGTACCCGCTGGTCACTTTTCACCATACAGACAGATTGTATATAGTGTATATCCCGCTTCTTTCCAGCTGTCCGACTACAACCCCTAGCATCACCTAACAGCATGTATACACAGGGATTTGTAGTATCTGGAGCCACATGTGGCAGACGTTCTATAGACATACGGGTAAAAAAAAAAAAAATCAGATAATAGACTCGGCAGATGACTGAAAACATCAAACATTTCCTAGTACAAAACAGGAACAGTCCCAAAATAGAGTGGGGATTTCACTAAATCTGTGTAAGAAGAAAGTGAAGTCGACTGTAGTGTATGCGACTCAAGAGCTGAAATCTGCCTGCTGTAGACAATGACTATCACTAGTTTTTACAAGTCAGCTTCAGTTATTGGGGCTCATGTAGTAAGAGTCACAGCGGACAATAGCGCACAGTGGCGAAAACAAAAACATGGAGGGGATCAAAAATCAAAGGACACCATCAGAATACTGATGTAACGGCTTCTAAACAAAATGTACTAATGAGATTATACTGCATGACATGCTGGTAGTTGTAGTTCGACAAGATCTGGGGAAAAAAAAAAAAAACCTGAAACTTGCATTATCACCTTCCCGTTCTTATTGCTCTGGTACTTATATCTGGTGTGGCGCCGGCTCAGTGGCCAGTATACAGCCAGCATCTGCCTCTAACAGTAGGGATAAGAATGAACTCCGATCACGGCTGTTTAACCTATTAAAAGCCACTGTCAATCTCCAACAGTCACATTTAAGGCACAATCCTGCTCTGGTGTCCGCCCATTGGCTTCCTGCGAAGCGATGGTGGGGTGCCAATGTCTTACCATGACTTCCAGTAGTTTGCTGAATGCCCCTGTCTTGGTCCTCCTGAGGCTCAGAACAGGCCGAGCGGGATTCTAGTTATATTCAGCAACAGTGTAAGCCTACAATGTATAAGTGAGTGAACCATCACAGGTTCAAATCCCCCTAAGGAAGTGCAATATGTTTTTTCTTTATTATTATATAACAGTTGAAAAAAGAAGTTTCCATCTACTATAGATAAAGTGACATCTGCAGGTTTTTCCTCAATATCCGACATGAAATCATAATAAACCATCCCCGTTTTAGGTCAATTAGGATTACTATAATTATTAATATTTGAAAATGCCAGAAAGAGAGAATGTTTTAAGGCATTTTTATTACTGCAAAGTCAAAAGTTTACATACATTTCATTAATATTTGGCACCATTGCCCTTAAACTGAATGACTTGGGTCAGACGCTTGGGATTTCCTTCCACAAGTTTCTCACAATAGTTGGTCGGAATTTGGGCCCATTCCTCCTGACAAAACTGGGGCAACTGATCCAGGTTTGTAGGTCCCTTGCTCGCACCGGCCTTTTCAGCTTTGCCCATAAATTTTCAATAGTATTGCAATCAGGGCTTTGTGATGGCAGCTCCAAAACATTGACTTTGTTATCCTTAAGCCACTTTGTTACCATTTTGGCAGTATGCTTCAGGTCATTGTCCATTTGAAAGACCCATTTCCGCCCAAGCTTTAACCTCCTGGCTGATATCTTGAGATGTTGATTCAGTATTGCCACAAAATCTTCTTTTCTCATTACATCTGTTTTGCGAAGTGCACTAGTCCCTCCTGCAGCAAAATAACCCCACAACATGATGTTGCCACCACTGTGTTTCACAGTTGGGATGGTGTTCCTAAGCTTCTCCCTTTTTCCTCTAAACGCAACGGTTAGAGATGGGCGGACCTGATCACTAAAGTTCGGCGTCCGTATCGAACACGTACTGTTCAGGCACAGACACTGAACACGGACTTCAACAGGAACGGTTCGAGTTCGGACCCTCGAACACTAGGCGTTTGTCACGCTGTCATGTGCATGAGAGCGCAGCAAACACGGCTTCTGATCGGTGGTAAAATCATCACCGCTGGTCAGACAACCACGGTTCCCACGCTGTCAAAAGACAGCATGAGAGTGCAGCTGTGATCAGAGGTATAAAGTTTACCTCCAGTCACTGGTGTCAGTTGATAGGCCTCCTATCAGCCGACACCTGCGCTGTCATTTTAAAAAACGGCATGGATTACCTTGCATTTTTAATAACCAGCCAGTCAAAATTCACAGCTGGAGGTTGGAACCCTCAGCTGTCAGCTTCAGCAAAGCTGGTTATCGAGAATAAAGGGGTCCCAATGCTGTTTTTTTTCATTACTATTATTTAAAAAAAATTAATTTAAAAAAAAATATATCATGGAGTCCCCCTCCCCCCCCCCCATTTCTGACAACCAGCCAAGCTCCAGCAAACAGCCGAGGGCTAGTACTCAGGCTGGTAAGGGGCCATGGATATTGACCCCCCCAGCCTGAAAATAGCAGCCCGCAGAAACCCAGAAAAGGCGCATCTATTAGATGCGCCAAATGTGGCGCTTTGCCCGGCTCTTCCTACTTGCCCTGTAGCGGTGGCAAGTGGGGATCATATTTGTGGGGTTGATGTCACCTTTGTATTGTCAGATGACATCAAACCCACGGACTACTCTATAAGACACCCATCCATTACTAATCCAATAGTTATATTGTAAATAAATACACGGCCAGAATAAAGTCTTTTATTTAAGTAAAACACTTTTTTATTTAAAATTAACAAGCACAGTTATACTCACTTAATGAAAAATTCATCTCAATCCCTCGTCCCCTGTAATAAAACAAAAAAACAATATCCCTCACCTGTCTGTCGTTCTGTCCCAGGCCATAATCCATGTCTGGGAGATAAACAGTTTTTAGCATAGATGGTGCCAAGATGCGACCATCCAGGGCGAGAACCATTGATGAATGAGCTGCTGCAGTATTAGTGACCAGCGATGACGTCAAGGTTACTGACGGTCACTGAGGTTGTGTTCCCAGCAGGGCAAATAAACTGCGGAGACCTTGGTGAGATCACCGCTAGCACCATGAGAAAGTCTCACAGTGCAGAGGTGTGTTCACTGCAGTGAAATTCTCCCAGTGTACTCGCCTCTGAACCGTAAGACTTTCTCACGATGCTAGCGGGGACTTCGCCGTGGTCACCGGCTAAGCATGCAGCCTCAGTAACCTCGATGACGTCACCACTGGTCACTGAGGCTGCGCTCGCAGTAGCTCATTCACTAGTGGTTCTGCCTGGGCGGTGACATCTTGGTATATTGTTTTTTGTTTTATCACAGAAGACAAAGGATTCAGCGCAATTAGGCATTAGGTGAGTATAACTGTGTTTGTTATTTTTAAATATAAAAGACTTTATTCTGGCTGTATGTCCATTTACAATATAACTATAGGATTTAGTAATGGATAGGTGTGTTATAGACGCCTCTCCATTACTAAGCCGTGGGCTTGATGTCACTTGACCATACAAAGGTGACATCAACCCCACAAATATGAACCTCATTTGCCACAGCTACAGAGCAAGTGGGAAGAACTGGGCAAAGTGCCTGAATTGGCTGCTTTTGGCTTGGCTGGTTTGGCTTTGCCTTGGCTGGTTGTCAAAAATAAGGGGGACCCCCATGCTGTTTTTTTTTTTTTTTAATTTGAATTAAGTATCAAAATACAGGTTGGGGCCCTCTCTATTCTGGATAACAAGCCTTGCAGAAGCTGCGCATGCACACGACAGCGTGGCAAACACTGGATATTTGGGCACCGATCCGGATACGGTTCTGGCACCCAAACTTTTTGTAACTGTTTGGCCAAACTTGAACACCCAAGTGTCCGCCCATCTCTAGTAACGATGGTTATTATGCCCAAAAAATTCAATTTTAGCTTCATCAGACCACAGGACATGTCTCTAAAAACTAAGGTCTTTGTTCCTGTGTGCATTTGCAAACATTAATCTTGTTTTTTAATGTTTCTTTTTGGAGTAATGGCTTCTTCCTGGCAGAGTGGACCTTCAGCCCATGTTGATACAGTACTCGTTTCACTGTGGATATTGACACAATCTTACCAGCTTCCGCCATCATCTTCACAAGGTCTTCTGCTTTTGTCCTTGGGTTGATATGCACATGTAGGACCAAAGCACGTTCATCTCTGGGACACAGAACCCGAGTCCTTCCCGAGCGGTATGATGGCTGGACATTCCCATCTTGTTTGTACTTGCGTATAATTGTTTGTACAGATGAACGAGGCACCTTTAGACATCTTGAAATTGTACCCAAGGATGAGCCAGACTTGTGCAAGTCCACAATTTTCTTCCTGATATCTTGGCTGATTTCTTTAGACTTTCCCATGATGCTACACAAAGAAGCAGTGTGTTTCAGGTGTGCATTAAAATACATCAACAGGTGGCTCTCTAATTAACTCAGATTATGCAAAAAAAAACAAAAAACTATCAGACGCTTTCAAACACATGACATCATATGGGGCAGTCCAAAAGTGTTTAAAGGCATAGTAATATTCGTGTATGTAAACTTTTGACTTTGCAGTAAGTAATAAAAATGACTTAAAACATTCTCTCTCTCTCATTATTCTGGCATTTGGCAAATAATAATTATGGTAATCCTAATTGCCCTAAAGAGGGAAAGGTTTATTCTGATTTCATGTCAGATATTGAGAAAAACCTGCAGATGTGTCTTTTATATAGTGGATGGAAACTTCTGGTTTCAACTGTATGTAATTTTTAAATTAATATATTTTTCTCCCCTAAATATTTGATTTCCTCTCTTTTCGCACGATGAAAATAATAAATATTTGGTATTACGATGTCCATAAAAGTGTTTTCATAGATCACATGTAATGTAACCCTTATGTTAAACGTTGTAAATCAAAAAAAGAAAACAAAAAAGGTCTACACATCAGAATGGACTCTTAAAGGGAATCTGTCACCACATCTTAGGCCTATAAGCTAAGGCCACCGCCATCAGGGGCTTATTGACAGCGTTCTATAATGCTGTAGATAAGCCCCCGATGTAACCTGACCTTTCCTGGCGCAGTGCGCAGGGAAAGGTCAGAGAGGCTCGGCGCCTGCGCACTGCAGTACTTTGCTGGGCAGACAAAGTACGCCTGCGCAGGAGCCGCAGCAGGAAGCAAAGAGGACGTGATTGTATAAAGATGGGAGGCCCCGGACCGCAACGCCCATCGGACCGGAACGCCCCTGGGTGAGTATAATCTAACCTGTTTTTCTTACCTTTCAGGATACATCGGGGGCTTATCTACAGCATTACAGAATGCGTTACCGAATGCTGTAGATAAGCCCCTGATGGCGGCGGCCGCAGCTTATAGGCCTAAAATGGGGTGACAGATTCCCTTTAATCACTGCACCTTCCCCCAAAATGCAAAAAAGCGACCAAAATCTCGTCTCTAACCCAAAACTGTGCGGCTCAGCGCCTAAAAAACACAAAATGCCGGGGACGGAAAAGTAACAACGGTCTCAGAAAAAGGTGACAAACAATACATCGATTTTACCGAAGTTGTGAATTTCTCCACCGCTTGATAATGACGCCAGGTGGTTCTCGCCCCGTTCCGGAGATTCGCTTTCCCGCATTATTTCCACCACACAAAAGCAAAAGCGCCAAAAACGCGGAAGAATTAGGGATTTTTCACCATTTCACTCGGGATTTTTCTATGGTTTTCCAGCACATTATACAATAAAATGATCGTGGTCCTTCGAAATGTCAGCTCGTCCCTCAAAAACCGAATCGTGGTGATGGGGGCGGAAAAACGGAAAATGGAAGCGGGAAAAGTGAAGAATGGATGAAGCAAAGAGGGGGTTAAATGGTAAGTGTTTGCTGGGATTTGTAGTCCCACTACTGCTGAGCTCCCTGATTATAGACGTGTATACATTACAGGCAGCCTGATAGACAGCAGTGTGACAGGAAATGACAGACACACCCCCTCTGTATACAGCAGAGCACTGCCTGCAGCCCCTCACTGTACAGACCCTCACTGTAGAGACCCTTACTGTGGACCCCTCACTATACAGCTCCTCACCGTGCAGCCCCTCACTATACAGCCCCTCACTGTAGAGACCCTTACTGTGGACCCCTCACTATACAGCTCCTCACCGTGGAGCCCCTCACTGTAGAGACCCCTCACTATACAGCTCCTCACCGTGCAGCCCCTCACTGTACAGACCCTCACTGTAGAGACCCTTACTGTGGACCCCTCACTATACAGCTCCTCACCGTGCAGCCCCTCACTATACAGCCCCCACTGTGCAGCCCCTCACAGCAGCGCGCAGCCCCGCACTCACCTCGCTCAGCTTCTCTCCAACTGTTTTTGTTTTGATCTGTTTTTTTTTTTGTAACTCCCTCAAAAGCGTCTGCCCAGCAACACTGTCACGTGTCAGAGGCGGAGCCTGATTCTATTGGTAGAAGCTAGAAGGTGTGAGGTGATATCCACCAATGAGCGGTCGGAGGTTGTGTCTATGGGCGGAGAGAAGGAGGGGTTTGTTGTCGACGTGAAGGCTGAGAAAAGGCGGGATTTGCCGCTGTGACTGGAGAGGGAGGTGCCGCCATTTTGTGACACGACGCCTCCTCCCCCGGAGCTGAGCTCCGTCCTCTCAGGTTGTTATTCTATTCACACGACACACGTGCTGCGTCTGACTCAGGAAGAGGAACGAGGTTTTGTTTTGTTTTTTTAAAGACACATAATACATGTATGATTAATGATGGCGTCTTCACACAAACGTACATTCGTGAGGAGAATTTACCTCAGATGCGGCTTAAAATGATTTATTTAGTAATGAGCTGTATAGAGAAAGCAGATTCTGTCAGCTATTACCTCAGGTGAAGACGTGACCTCAGACCGTGCGGTTTCATGGCCGTCCGTATTTGCAGCCGCTAGAGTCGGTTTTCCCATTTCGAGGTTTTTTTTTTTGCTGCATTTTAATAAAATTTTTAGATTTTTTTTACATTTGTTAATACCTGTTAGTTTTTATTTTCAGTGCCCCGTCGCTGTTTTTTTTTGCAGTTAACCTTTTATTGATACCATTTTGGGACACATTATCGTTTTTTATTGGATTTTTTTTTAGTTTTTCTTTTTCCGTACGGGTTAAATAATTGTATATTTAGATTTACAAACGAGCGATATCAAACCATTTTTTAAAGAAGACCATTTCCCGTGTTTTTCACGTTTAGTTTCGCACACGGTCTCATAGAGGCCGCAGAGCAGAATAAAATGTTTTTTTTTTTTTGTTTTTTTTTTCATCTCTCATTTGTGGAGATATTAGCCATGAAAGTATTTGGCGCCCATTGAGTTAACGTTGTCCTTCGGTATCTAAAATGACCTTTCCAAATATCTATTTTCACACCCTAATCCTTTTTGTGATTTGCTTTGTTTTACACGTCCCTCGCCCTCCTTATTCCTAAATGTTGTTTTTTACTTCACTTCCTGTGATGTTTTGCTTGAGAGGGTGCAGCGATGGAAGCAATGTGAGTGACCTCGGCGCCGACCCAAGGCTTCTAGCACCTCCCACATAAAATGATTTGTTTGAGGGTGATGCTAGAAGCTTTTTGTAAGTGCTGATGTCACTCTCACTGCTGCTGTCTCCGCCCCCTGCGACATTTTGTTTAACAAAAGCAGAGAGCCAGCGCTGCTCTCACTTCTCCCACAGTTTCTATTAGGCCATGTTCACACAGTGCGTTTTTTACCGCGGAACCGCGGCGGTTTTGCCGCTGCGGTTCCGCAGCTGTTTTCCATGCAGGGTACAGTACACTGTACCCTATGGAAAACAGGACACACTGTGCACATGGTCCGGAAATTGTAAAAAAAAAGACGCGCTGAATAGCTCCCGGAAAAAAGAAGGAGCATGTCAATTCTTTTTCCGGAGCCGCAGCGGTTCTGCACCCATAGACCTCCATTGTGAGGTCCAAACCGCAGTAAAACCCGCAGATCAAAAATATATCTGCGGGTTTTACTGCGGTTTGATGTGCAGAACCGCTGCAGCAGGAAGTGCGGGGAGCGGGCGGAAGTGCGTGGGCGGAGTGTGGCTGCCCCCCCCGTGTTCCGATCCCGCCCCCCGTGCTCCGATGCCCCCCCCCAGTGCTCCGATGCCCCCCCCCAGTGCTCTGATGCCCCCCCCGTGCCCTAATCTCCCCCCCTTATACTCACCCGGCGTCCCGGTGTCCGTCCGGCCGTCTTCTCCCTGGGCGCCGCCATCTTGCAAAATGGCGGGCGCATGCGCAGTGCGCCCGCCGAATCTGCCGGCCGGCAGATTCGTTCCAAAGTGCATTTTGATCACTGAGATATAACCTATCTCAGTGATCAAAATAAAAAAATAGTAAATGACACCCCCCCCCCCTTTGTCACCCCCATAGGTAGGGACAATAAAAAAAATAAAGAATTTTTTTTTTTTTTTTTTTCACTAAGGTTAGAATAGGGGTAGGGGTAGGGTTAGGGTTAGGGGTAGGGTTAGGGGTAGGGTTAGGGTTAGGGGTAGGGTTAGGGTATTTTCAGCCATTTTAACCCTAAAAAAATTCCTAGAAAACACACAGACTCTGGCTAGAAAACTGCATCAAAAAAACGCATCAAAAACGGACCAAAAAAGGACCAAAAAAAGGACCTGCGTTTTCTGCCAAGAGCTGCAGTTTTTTAAAAAACAGTCAGGAAAAAAAAAGGATGGAAATCCTGAACGTGTGAACATACCCTTAGGCTGCTTTCACACATCAGGTTTTTGGTTTCAGGCACAATCCGGCAGTTTCAGGCACAATCTGGATCAGTTTTTTTCTTACGCCTGATCTGTTTTTTCCCCATAGAGTTGCATTACTGCCGGATTGTGCCTGAAGGACATGCGTTTCATCCGTTTTGTGCCGGATCCGTCCCTTCAGGCTTTTTTGCCGGACACAAAAAAACGTCTCCTGCAACGTTTTTTGTGTCCGGCGAAAAAGCCTGAAGGGACATTTCCGGCAATAAACGCATGGAATTGATATGTGAAAGAACATTTCCGGCGACCGAATCCGTTTGTAACACACTGAGCATGCCCAGAAGCTTTGTTTTTGATTCTGGCATGGAGTCTCTCTCGCTCTCTCTCTCTCACGAAACATCACAGGACGTGAAGTAAAAAAAAGACATTTGGGAATTTAATATTTAGAAATGAAAGGTGTTCCGTAATAAAGCTAATTACAAAAGTGATTAGGGTATAAAAAAAAGGTATTTAGAAATGACATTTTAGGTGCCGGACCATCACTTTAACTTTTGTGAAGTCCAAGTGGTTGTCATCAGTCTTCACTGGGGGCGTATATCTGTTCCCCCTACCTCCTTGTATGATGCTAACCAAATATTCTGCCCTCGTTCTGGCTCTCATAGACTTGCACTGAGGTCTTGTGACTGGTGATGGGCTCTTTTTGGTGATATGGCTCCGCTCCCCAAAAAGAGCCAACTCTTTCGGATCCCTATTAAATATGTTTCCACAATATGTGAACACATATTTAAGCTGGCACCCCGCCTACCCATGGCCAAAACTCTGCCTACTTTCAGTTAGCTAATTAAATTGATAAGTGGGTGGAGTTTGGTTTCGAGTGGGTGGAGTTTGGTTTCGAGTGGGCGGAGTTTGGTTTTGAATGGGCGGGGGTTATTTCCTCCGAATAGTGAAATTTTACGCCAGAGAGAGCCATTCAGAGAATTTAGTGCCCTCTGACCAGGGCAGGAACTGTTGTGGAACATGAGGGATTACTCTGCATAAGGCGGTCAATATAACCTGCCATATTGTGGTCTCTCACAGATGCATAATTGTGGGGTTTACACATAGCATAGTTTATTGTCTGTACTTGCCTCCAAATGATATTGTGTACAGTCAATGTTGGGTATTGAATACAGAGAATACCAACAACTGCTATATACAGTATGGTATAACAAAAGGACAAAGGGTCCCAAAAAGAAGTCCTTTATAGACTCCTGTAGAAACAAAGGATTTTACCGGCACAGAAGTCCTTTTCTTAAAAAAATAATGTTCTTTATTCAGACATCTTCATCAGTAAAAACAGTACATACGGGGGACCCCCAACACCTGACGCACTTCGGACCCCTTAAAGGAGAAAGGACCGTTTTTAACGGGTCTGAAACATGTCAGGTGTTGGGGGTCCCCCCGTATGTACTGTTTTTACTGATGAACATGTCTGAATAAAGAAAATTAGTTTTTAAGAAAAGGACTCCTGTGCCGGAAAAATCCTTTGTTTCTACATGTGCTTAT
This sequence comes from Ranitomeya imitator, assembly GCF_032444005.1. Lineage (NCBI taxonomy): Eukaryota > Metazoa > Chordata > Amphibia > Anura > Dendrobatidae > Ranitomeya > Ranitomeya imitator. The sequence goes on along the minus strand of NC_091283.1, from coordinate 842,798,096 downwards.
ACGTGGTAGTCAGCCACTGAATTCCAGGCACGGACGGTCTCTAGCATATTCTGGTGAGCAGCTATCCTCCTTCTCCTCTCTTTGTAGACTACTGCTTTTACCTTGTTGGTATATGCTCCACTGTTTTCGTCTTGTTTTGTCCTAGCACCTTGCACTTTAGGATATTAGATTTTTATATTTTTTTAAATTACTTATTAAAAGTTATATTTTATTCCATAGTCACTATTGACCGCAACATCTAAGGGGTTAAAAACCTTAGTTGGTGACAACCGCAATGGAGACTAAAGTGAAGCAACAAGGTGTCAGCATTTTCACCCGACAGGGGATGCTATTGTCTAATATGTGAGGTCAGTTAAAAGACGTACTGTTGGTCACTAAGGGGGTTAACCTAATACTGGCTCTCTGCTCTCCTTATCTGAGCTTGACAGCTGCATAGAAATACATCATGCTGTCATGCTCATTCCTCCTGTACCAGTTATGACTTGTATTGTTTAAGATTATTGTACTTGTTTTCATTATGTATACCCCTCCTCACATGTAAAGCGCCATGGAATAAATGGCGCTATAACAATAAATAATAATAAATAATAATAATAATGCTCAGGTTAGAAGAGGTGTCAGTCCATTTAGAGCAATGCCATGATTGCTTGTTATACAGCAGGCTGTCTCTGCCCTTAATGCGCCATTCCAGTGTTGAAGAGAACAACAACACTGGAATGGTGCTTACATAAGGTTTCCCAGTGTGTGGGATGTAAGGATAGATTTCTGATCTCCTGGTCTAACCTCCTGCATGATTAGGAAGTGCTGTGAGTAAAGCACAGATATGGCTCGAACTCTATGGGGAGAGGTGTTTCACAGTCACAACCCATGCATGTATAGTCCAACTAACAGGCTCTCCATGCATGTGTTGTGACTGTCACACAGCAGCGACACACGAAGCTGCGGTGCTGAACAGCTGATTATCAGGGGAGCTCCAGGTATCCAGGTTCCCGAGGCAGCTATTCGGATAAGCACGTATCCGAAGCTATTCTATCAACACTAGTGAGGACCTAAATCCTGGGATCAGTAGATTGGGGAATATTTACCACCGGCAGGCCACTTTTATCCTAGCCACCACATTCATTTTCTGTGGCTATGGGAAAAAGCCAAGCGCATCACTCGACAGCCCCATAGGTAACAGCGGTCAAGTGTGCACACTACCGCTCCATTCTATGGGGATGAAAGTGACCCTTTCTGCTGCTTGGTGTTTATCCCAACGATCAGACCCCCACCATTCAACAAGTTATCAATTAACGTATAGATGAATCCTTGTTTTCACCAGACAAGCCCTTTAAGGAACAACATTTGCATAATTGTGAAACTTTACTTTAAATATTCACAAACACATAATATATATCTGTATTCATTATTTGGCAGTTACCAGAGAATAGATACCAAATGTAGAGTACACATAATATTTTACATGAGGGCCACTGAGTGACACAATGATCCCGGTGTAGTATTGTGAGGTTGCTCTGTAACCTGAGACTTTCTAACACATAACCATTGCAAAAAATCCAACACAGGCAGCCCGTGACTTTGGGTGTTTTTCAGCAAAATTGCAGCCCTACAATATCTGTACCTCAGCAAATCATGCAAAAAAATTTTCATTGCCTGATTTGTCTTAGAATTGTTTCCAAAGGATCAAAGTGACTGTGTAGCCGTAGCCTAATAGTTTTTTATTTCTTTCATTATGTGACTTATATTTGTACTTTCAATCTTCACAGACTGATCAATTCCTTTTTCTTCTATGAACGCAAGACTTAGCATTAAAAGATGCAGAACAGGTTAGTCATTACATTATTTTAATATTTCATTTTCTAAATATGGGAAAGGTGACGACGAGATTGTATTGTTTTAGTTATTTTGGGGTGATAGTATAGTGGACTAGATCTGCATTTCTACAGTGCAAACCTCCAAATCCCCAACTGAATGTCCCTAAATCATACAAGTACAAGGAAAAATTCTGCCTGCATCTGTGCAAAAGACACAGCTTAAAGGGAATCTGTCACTCCAAAAATGGCCTATAAACTAAGGCCACCGGCATCAGGGGCTTTTCTACAGCATTCTGTAAGGCTACTTTCACACTTCCGTCGTTTGGGCTACGTCGCAGTGCTTCGTTTTGGAGAAAAAACGCACTCAGCAAAGTTGCCCGCAGGATGCGTTTTTCCTCCATAGACTTGCATTAGCGACGCATTGCGACGTATGGCCATACGTCGCATCCGTCATGCGATGGATGCGTCGTGTTTTGACGGACCATCGGCACAAAAAAAGTTCAATGTAACGTTTTTTTGTGCAACGTGTCCGCCATTTTCAACCGCGCATGCGCGGCCGAAACTCCGCCCCTCCTCCCCGCTCATTACAATGGGCAGCGGATGCGATGTAAAACTGCATCCGCTGCCCACGTTGTGCTAAATTTAGCACAACGTCCGTTGGGCCGACTGTTTGCGACGGCCCCGTACCGACGGAAGTGTGAAAGAAGCCTAAGGCTGTAGATAAGCCCCCGATGTATCCTGAAAGATAAGAAAAACAGGTTATTTTATACTCACCCAGGGGCATTCCGCTGCGGTCCGGTCTGATGGGCGTCGCGGTCCGGGGCCTCCCATCTTCATACGATCACGTCCTCTTCTTGTCTTCTTGCCGCGGCTCCTGCACAGGTGTACTTCGTCTGCCCTGTTGAGGGGAGAGGAAAGTACAGCATGCGCTGGGCCTCTCTGACCTTTCCCGACGCCAGCGCACTGCAGTACTTTGCTCTGCCCTCAACAGGGCAGACAAAGTAGACCTGCGCAGGAGCCGCGACAAGAGGACAACATCGAATGAAGATGGGAGACGCCAGACCGTGACGCCCATCGGACCGGACCGTAGCGAGACCACCACTGGGTGAGTATAATATAACCTGTTTTCCTTATCCTTCAGGATACATCGGGGGCTTATCTACAGCATTACAGAATGCTATAGATAAGCCCTGATGTCGGTGGCCTTAGTTTATAGGTAGTGATGAGCAAGTGTACTCTATGCTTGGGTTTTCCCGAGCACGCTCTGGTGACCTCCGAGTATTTATGACTGCTCAGAGATTTAGTTTTCATCCCGGCAGCTGAATGATTTACAGCTACTAGTCTGCTTGATTACATGTGGGGATTCACTAGCAACCAGGCAACCCCCACATGTACTTAGGCTGGCTACTAGCTGTAAATCATTCAGCTGCTGCGATGAAAACTAAATCTCCGAGCAGTCATAATACTCGGAGGTCACCTGAGCGTGCTGGGGAAAAACCCGAGCATGGAGTACACTCGCTCATCACTATTTATAGGCCATTTTTGGGGTGACAGATTCCCTTTAACCTCCTGAGAGTACATGAATGACATAGTTACATCTCATATGCACAATTAGTATATGGAATGGATTGAGGGGACACCATCAGATGACTACGATCTCAGCAGTTTAACCTATTAGATGCTAATTACCACATCAATTAGATCCGAGAGCTGCTACTGCGCAGGTGCGGGCGGCGCCATCTTGGAGGAGGACATTTTTTTCTCCAGCAAGATGGCGCCGCCTACGTAATAACAGCTATCCGATCTCTATACACACCGAAATAGTTTTTTTTTTGTACTTGCTCAATAACATCAAGAATAGTTATTAACTGGACACTAAACATGCGATTATGCTGCAGCGCAGGTGCCTGCCTGCCGAAGCGTTTTTTTTCTTTTCTTCAGTATGTACACGTATTCATTATGCAAACTAGAGGCAGGTCACTGAGGAATGACAGGTCACTGTCTGCATTAATCAGAGCACCACATATAGAACCCCCTACTGTATGCGGTCACGTGGGGCCGCTCATTTACAGTCATGAATATGCGGCTCCACCCCTATGGGAGGTGGAGCCGCATATTCATGACTGTAATCGGCGGCCCCACTTGACCGCATACAGTAGAAGGTGCGGCCAGGACAGGAAGCAGCGACAGCCAACCAGGGAGCCAGGTGAGTATTTTCAGAACAGCGGGGGAGGCGCACAGGGGGTGAGGACATGGACCTTTATTTTATACTAGATTGTGGCCCGATTCTAACGCATCGGGTATTCTAGAATATGCATGTCCCCGTAGTATATGGACAATGATGATTCCAGAATTCGCGGCAGACTGTGCCCGTCGCTGATTGGTCGAGGCAACCTTTATGACATCATCGTCGCCATGGCAACCATTATGACATCTACGTCGATACTGTGCCCGTCGCTGAATCAGAAACGTGAGATGTCTACGTCCTTTATGACATCATCGTCGCTGTGCCCGTTGCTGATTGGTCAAGGCCTGGCGGCCTCGACCAATCAGCAACGGGCACAGCGACGATGATGTCATAAAGGACGTAGACATCTCACGTTTCTGATTCAGCGACGGGCACAGTATCGACGTAGATGTCATAATGGTTGCCATGGCGACGATGATGTCATAAAGGTTGCCTCGACCAATCAGCGACGGGCACAGTCTGCCGCGAATTCTGGAATCATCATTGTCCATATACTACGGGGACATGCATATTCTAGAATACCCGATGCGTTAGAATCGGGCCACAATCTAGTTATATATATAGACACGATAAACTTAAAAAAAAAAAGGATTATTCATATCTTCTCTACAGCAAAAGCTGCTGCACAGAAGATATGAATCGCGGTTTCAGCACCAGTGGGGGGGGGGGCAGCGCTTACTGTAGCGCTATCTCCTGCACGGCATATGGACTGCACACGGACAACGTCCGTGTGCGGTACGTGTTTTACACGGACCCATTGACTTTAACCCCTTCAAGACCCAGCCTATTTTGACCTTAAAGACCTTGCCGTTTTTTGCAATTCTGACCAGTGTCCCTTTATGAGGTAATAACTCAGGAACGCTTCAACGGATCCTAGCGGTTCTGAGATTGTTTTTTCGTGACATATTGGGCTTCATGTTAGTGGTAAATTTAGGTCAATAAATTCTGCATTTATTTGTGATAAACACGGAAATTTGGCGAAAATTTTGAAAATTTCGCAATTTTCACATTTTGAATTTTTATTCTGTTAAACCAGAGAGATATGTGACACAAAATAGTTAATAAATAACATTTCCCACATGTTTACTTTACATCAGCACAATTTTGGAAACAAAATTTTTTTTTGTTAGGAAGTTATAAGGGTTAAAATTCGACCAGCGATTTGTCATTTTTACAACGAAATTTACAAAACCATTTTTTTTAGGGACCACCTCACATTTGAAGTCAGTTTGAGGGGTCTATATGGCTGAAAATACCCAAAAGTGACACCATTCTAAAAACTGCACCCCTCAAGGTACTCAAAACCACATTCAAGAAGTTTATTAACCCTTCAGGTGCTTCACAGCAGCAGAAGCAACATGGAAGGAAAAAATGAACATTTAACTTTTTAGTCACAAAAATTATCTTTTAGCAACAATTTTTTTATTTTCCCAATGGTAAAAGGAGAAACTGAACCACGAACGTTGTTGTCCAATTTGTCCTGAGTACGCTGATACCTCATATGTGGGGGTAAACCACTGTTTTGGCGCACGGCAGGGCTTGGAAGGGAAGGAGCGCCATTTGACTTTTTGAATCAAAAATTGGCTCCACTCTTTAGCGGACACCATGTCACGTTTGGAGAGCCCCCGTGTGCCTAAAAATTGGAGCTCCCCCACAAGTGACCCCATTTTGGAAACTAGACGCCCCAAGGAACTTATCTAGATGCATAGTGAGCACTTTGAACCCCCAGGTGCTTCACAAATTGATCCGTAAAAATGAAAAAGTACTTTTTTTTCACAAAAAAATTCTTTTAGCCTCAATTTTTTCATTTTCACATGGGCAACAGGATAAAATGGATCCTAAAATGTGTTGGGCAATTTCTCCTGAGTACACCAATACCTCACATGTGGAGGTAAACCACTGTTTGGGCACATGGTAAGGCTCGGAAGGGAAGGAGCGCCATTTGACTTTTTGAATGAAAAATTATTTCCATCGTTAGCGGACACCATGTCGCGTTTGGATAGCTCCTGTGTGCCTAAACATTGGCGCTCCCCCACAAGTGACCCCATTTTGGAAACTAGACCCCCCAAGGAACTAATTTAGATGCCTAGTGAGCACTTTAAACCCTCAGGTGCTTCACAAATTGATCTGTAAAAATGAAAAAGTAATTTTTTTTCACAAAAAAATTCTTTTCGCCTCAATTTTCTCATTTTCACATGGGCAGTAGGATAAAATGGATCATAAAATTTGTTGGGCAATTTCTCCCGAGTACGCCGATACCTCATATGTGGGGGTAAACCACTGTTTGGGCACTCGGCAGGGCTCGGAAGAGAAGGCGTGCCATTTGACTTTTTGAATGGAAAATTAGCTCCAATTGTTAGCGGACACCATGTCGCGTTTGGAGAGCCCCTGTGTGCCTAAACATTGGAGCTCCCCCACAAGTGACCCCATTTTGGAAACTAGACCCCCCAAGGAACTTATCTAGATGCATATTGAGCACTTTAAACCCCCAGGTGCTTCACAGAAGTTTATAACGCAGAGCCATGAAAATAAAAAATAATTTTTCTTTCCTCAAAAATGATTTTTTAGCCTGGAATTTCCTATTTTGCCAAGGATAATAGGAGAAATTGGACCCCAAATATTGTTGTCCAGTTTGTCCTGAGTACGCTGATACCCCATATGTGGGGGTAAACCACTGTTTGGGCGCACGGCAGGGCTCGGAAGGGATGGCACGCCATTTGGCTTTTTAAATGGAAAATTAGCTCCAATCATTAGCGGACACCATGTCACGTTTGGAGAGCCCCTGTGTGCCTAAACATTGGAGATCCCCCAGAAATGACACCATTTTAGAAACTAGACCCCCAAAGGAACTAATCTAGATGTGTGGTGAGGACTTTGAACCCCCAAGTGCTTCACAGAAGTTTATAACGCAGAGCCATGAAAATAAAAAAAAAAATTATTTTCTCAAAAATGATCTTTTAGCCTGCAATTTTTTATTTTCCCAAGGGTAACAGGAGAAATTTGACCCCAAAAGTTGTTGTCCAGTTTCTCCTGAGTACGCTGATACCCCATATGTGGGGGTAAACCACTGTTTGGGCACATGCCGGGGCTCGGAAGTGAAGTAGTGACGTTTTGAAATGCAGACTTTGATGGAATGCTCTGTGGGCGTCACGTTGCGTTTGCAGAGCCCCTGATGTGGCTTAACAGTAGAAACCCCCCACAAGTGACCCCATTTTGGAAACTAGACCCCCAAAGGAACTTATCTAGATGTGTGGTGAGCACTTTGAACCCCCAAGTGCTTCATAGAAGTTTATAATGCAGAGCCGTGAAAATAATAAATACGTTTTCTTTCCTCAAAAATAATTATTTAGCCCAGAATTTTTTAATTTTCCCAAGGGTAACAGGAGAAATTTGACCCCAATATTTGTTGTCCAGTTTCTCCTGAGTACGGTGATACCCCATATGTGGGGGTAAACTACTGTTTGGGCACATGCCGGGGCTTGGAATTGAAGTAGTGACGTTTTGAAATGCAGACTTTGATGGAATGCTCTGCGGGCGTCACGTTGCGTTTGCAGAGCCCCTGATGTGCCTAAACAGTAGAAACCCCCCACAAGTGACCCCATTTTGGAAACTAGACCCTGAAAGGAACTTATCTAGATGTGTGGTGAGCACTTTGAACCCCCAAGTGCTTCATAGAAGTTTATAATGCAGAGCCGTGAAAATAATAAATACGTTTTCTTTCCTCAAAAATAATTATTTAGCCCAGAATTTTTTATTTTCCCAAGGGTTACAGGAGAAATTGGACCCCAAAAGTTGTTGTCCAGTTTCTCCTGAGTACGCTGATACCCCATATGTGGGGGTAAACCACTGTTTGGGCACACGTCGGGGCTCAGAAGGGAAGTAGTGACTTTTGAAATGCAGACTTTGATGGAATGGTCTGCGGGTGTCACGTTGCGTTTGCAGAGCCCCTGGTGTGCCTAAACAGTAGAAACCCCCCACAAGTGACCCCATTTTAGAAACTAGACCCCCCAAGGAACTTATCTAGATATGTGGTGAGCACTTTGAACCCCCAAGTGCTTCACAGACGTTTACAACGCAGAGCCGTGAAAATAAAAAATCATTTTTCTTTCCTCAAAAATTATGTTTTAGCAAGCATTTTTTTAGATTCACAAGGGTAACAGGAGAAATTGGACCCCAGTAATTGTTGCGCAGTTTGTCCTGAGTATGCTGGTACCCCATATGTGGGGGTAAACCACTGTTTGGGCACACGTCAGGGCTCGGAAGTGAGGGAGCACCATTTGACTTTTTGAATACGAGATTGGCTGGAATCAATGGTGGCGCCATGTTGCGTTTGGAGACCCCTGATGTGCCTAAACAGTGGTAACCCCTCAATTCTACCTCCAACACTAACCCCAACACACCCCTAACCCTAATCCCAACTGTAGCCATAACCCTAATCACAGCCCTAACCGCAACACACCCCTAACCACAACCCTAACCCCAACACACCCCTAACCATAACCACAACCCTAATTCCAACCCTAACCCTAAGGCTATGTGCCCACGTTGCGGATTCGTGTGAGATATTTCCGCACCATTTTTGAAAAATCTGCAGGTAAAAGGCACTGTGTTTTACCTGCGGATTTTCCGCGGATTTCCAGTGTTTTTTGTGCGGATTTCACCTGCGGATTCCTATTGAGGAACAGGTGTAAAACGCTGCGGAATCCGCACAAAGAATTGACATGCTGCGGAAAATACAACGCAGCGTTCCCGCGCGGTATTTTCCGCACCATGGGCACAGCGGATTTGGTTTTTCATATGTTTACATGGTACTGTAAACCTGATGGAACACTGCTGCGAATCCGCAGCCAAATCCGCACCGTGTGCACATAGCCTAATTCTAAAGGTATGTGCACACGCTGCGGAAAACGCTGCAGATCCGCAGCAGTTTCCCATGAGTTTACAGTTCAATGTAAACCTATGGGAAACAAAAATCGCTGTACACATGCTGCGGAAAAACTGCACGGAAACGCAGCGGTTTACATTCCGCAGCATGTCACTTCTTTGTGCGGATTCCGCAGCGGTTTTACAACTGCTCCAATAGAAAATCGCAATTGTAAAACCGCAGTGAAATGCGCAGAAAAAAACGTGGTAAATCCGCCATAAATCCGCAGCGGTTTAGCACTGCGGATTTATCAAATCCGCAGCGGAAAAATCCGCAGAGGACCAGAATACGTGTGCACATTCCTAACCCTAACCCTAGCCCTAACCCTAACCCTACCCCTAACCCTACCCCTAGCCCTACCCCTAACCCTACCCCTACCCCTAACCCTACCCCTAACCCTAACCCTACCCCTAACCCTCAGTGATCAAAATGCACTTTGGAACGAATCTGCCGGCCGGCAGATTCGGCGGGCGCACTGCGCATGCGCCCGCCATTTTGGAAGATGGCGGCGCCCGGGAGAAGAAGGACGGGACCACGGCTGGATCGGTAAGTATGATAGGGTGGGGGGGGACCACGGGGGGGGGATCGGAGCACGGGGGGGGGAATCGGAGCGCGGGAGGGGTGGAACGGAGCGCGGGGGGCGTGGAACGGAGCACGGGGGGGCTGGAACGGAGCACGGGGGGGTGGAACGGAGCACGGGGGGGGGTGGATCGGAGTGCAGGGGGGGTGATTGGAGCACGGGGGGGTGATTGGAGCACGGGGGGAGCGGGCACGAGCACGGGGGGGGAGCGGAGCACAGGACGGAGGGGAGCCGGAGCAGTGTACCGGCCAGATCGGGGGGGTGGGGGGGCGATCGGAGGGGTGGGGTGGGGGCACACTAGTATTTCCAGCCATGGCCGATGATATTTCAGCATCGGCCATGGCTGGATTGTAATATTTCACCCGTTATAATGGGTGAAATATTACAAATCGCTCTGATTGGCAGTTTCACTTTCAACAGCCAATCAGAGCGATCGTAGCCACGAGGGGGTGAAGCCACCCCCCCTGGGCTAAACTACCACTCCCCCTGTCCCTGCAGATCGGGTGAAATGGGAGTTAACCCTTTCACCCGGTCTGCAGGGACGCGATCTTTCCATGACGCCGCATAGGCGTCACGGGTCGGAATGGCACCGACTTTCATGACGCCTACGTGGCGTCATGGGTCGGGAAGGGGTTAATGGGTCCGTGTAATACGTGTGCTCCCACAAACACTGACATGTCTCTGTGTTTGGCACACGGAGACACGGTCTGCAAAAAATCAATGACATCTGCACAGATGCATTGATTTTAATGTGTCTATGTGTGTCAGTGGCTCCGGTACGTGAGGAAACTGTCACCTCACGTACCGGAGCCACTGACGTGTGAAACCGGCCTTAAGAAGCACGTTGACAGGTGTCAAGTAGTGTCTGTAAAAAAAAAAAAAAAAAAAAAGGATCTCAACACTGACGAAAAGCATCTAATAATGCAATTCCTTGGACAAGGTATGAAAACATTATATATTTCATGAAAATGTAGAGTAATCTGCGTTTTGATTTTTATTTCATAACCTAATTGTACACATAAAAATAAGAAGCGTTGGTATATATCTCATGAGAGAAATCTTCTTTTTCCCTCCAGGACTGATAATTCATTCTCAAACTTCTGAATTCTGGGAAAAAAGTCTTTATTCGATGAAGCTAGACTTTTATATTACTGAGATGGCATCTCATCAGTAGCAACTTTAATCTATGTAGGAGGAGGGAGGATGAGCTCTTCCGCTAGCTCCTCCAATCTACGTGGAATCTTATCCGTAATAACTTCCATCTCCTATCGCAGAAATATAAAAGTCTGTCTTCACTGAATACAGATTTTACCCCAGAGGTAAGAATGTTGATAATGATCAATCCTGGAAGAGAAATAAGCCATTTCTCTGATAAGAGATATTGCAAACCTTCTTATTTTCACATGTTTTAATTTGTATTTCATACATCAATTTTACAACAGTTATTCTTTATGCTTGATCATCATACTGTGAAGAGATTTGTGCCTGATAAAACGCACAGGCGGGTCCGTGCAGATATAGGCATAATGAGGAAAGTTTCTGCTAGCCAAATTCATTGGATTATGGCTATGTTCATTCAGTATTTGGTCAGTATTTTTTATCACTATTTAGAAGCCAAAATCAGGAGCGGAACTAAAGAAAAGTATAATAGAAACACGTCACCACTTCTGCATTTTCACCGATTTCTGGTTTTGGCTTACAAATACTGATGTGAAATACCAAATACTGAACGTGTGAACGTGAACTAAGAGAGCAGCTGCTTAAATACCATTACAAAGCAGAAAAGGGGTATATGAAACTGCAAGTGCCTGTGAAGTCCCGCAAACAAAGGTGTAGGATCTGCCAGAGCATACATGTCAAACTCAGTTCGGCGGATCAAATATAATTACATTGCGAGACAACCTGAGAAAATTCCAAATGTCTAGTAGAGCTGGCCCATAGGTAGACAGTGCATGCTTGTACTACCTGTTCAGCTTTTCCAGGGTGGAAATGCTCCCTGGTTACTGCCAAGCTTTTTACAACACGCCTCATAGTAACGCACCCCCAGCTATGACTCACTTCCTGACCAGCATTCACCTGAGCAGGAAGTTCCCTCCTCTTCTACTTACATCAGCACGCACTCCCATTCTCCTCTACAAGCCGGGTACAGGTATCACTCATGCCATGATTTAATACAGTTTTAAATCACCACAAATGGAGATGACACAGTCAGACTGTTTTTTGTTTTTTTTTTTACTTTTACAATGGTAACCAAGGTAAATATCGGGTTACTAAGCGCGGCCCTGCACTTAGTAACCCGATATTTACCCTGGTTACCCGGGGACTTCGGCATCGTTGAAGACAGTTTCAACGATGCCGAAGTCTTTCCCCTGATCGTTGGTCGCTGGGAGAGCTGTCTGTGTGACAGCTCCCCAGCGACCACACAACGACTTACCAACGATCACGGCCAGGTCGTATCGCTGGTCGTGATCGTAGGTAAGTCGTTAAGTGTAACGGTAACTTTAGTCTTTGCCTGATGAAGAGACCTGTGTAGTCTCGAAAGCTTGCAATTTGTTACCTTTTAATGGCTAACTGAAAAGATGGTATCAACCACTGAGGACTCTCAATTCTAAATATTTTTCTATCTACTGGCTAACACGGTACCAAGATATATATCTTTCCTCCTCAATTGTAGACATTTTGTTAATAAATATCAAAGTTGGCTCGCAGCGTTGTTAAATTTGTTCATTTTGGCCACTGTGCATTTGAGTTTGACATCCCTTGGTATTGGTGCATAGACCTACTTTTCGGCCACCCCTAAACAGCACTCACAAGTAGAAACAGTTGCAGTGGCTCAGACATACATGAACACTAATTTTAAACAGTCTTGTTTATGGATTATGCCGTGCAATCCCAGATGGTTCAGATTGATGGAGTAGTGGATGGTTGGTGGACGGCAGCCATGTCCCAACAAGGCTGTGACAGCAGCAGAGAGGTGGTGTTTTGTGGAGAGAGCTGGTAGCCCCTTTAGGGTCCTGAAGGTATGTAAATGACCTCGGCAAAGTATATAGAGTTTCTGAGTGATCACTTTCTTCCATGGTACAAAAAGAAGAAACGTGCCACCCATAGCAAACTCCTCTTCATGGATGACAATGCCCCATCTCATGCTGCAAAGAAACCTCTGAGTCATTGGTTGCAATGGGCATAAAAGGAGAGAAACTCATGGGTGACCACCATCCTCCCATAACCTTATCCCTTGAAAACATTTGGAGTATCCTCAAACAAATGATTTATGAGGGCAGGAGGACATTCACATCAGAACAGCAATCTCTGGAGGAGATTGTGACATCCTGCAAAGAAATACAAGGAGAAACTATCCAAAAACTTATAAGTTCAATGGATTGAATAATTGTAAGGCTGTGTGCACACGTTGCTGTTTTTTCGCAGTTTTTTCCTGATAAAAACGCTATAAAACTGCAAAAAAAACAGCATACAATAAGCATCCCATCATTTAGAATGAATTCCGCATGTCTTGTGCACATGATGCGTTTTTTTCTACTAAAAAAACGCATCGCGGTAAAAAACGCAGCACGTTCATTAATTTTGTGGGGGTTTTATGCGGATTTCTCACTACAAAATTCATTGGGAAATGACCGGAAAAAAACGCATCAAAAACGCATGCAGATTTCTTGCAGAAAATTTCAGGTTTTTCTCAGGAATTTTCTGCGAGAAATCCTGAACGTGTGCACATAGCTTAAAGGTGATAACAAAGAAGGGCCCTATGTTACATGTACCGTAACTTGGCCTGTTTTTGATTGAAAAAGCTTTCGATCTCAGTATGTGACCTCTTAATGCTGCAAATTCAACAAATGACCATTTTCAGTTCTTTGCAGCCTATAAAATGTTTCGAAACTCTTGTTCAGAAGAATTTGGTGCATTTTGAATTTTTTATTTTTGAAAGAAATCCTTTCATCATTGAGAAGTTTATCCAATAAAATGTGATTTAGGGTACGTTCACATTCGCGTCTTTGGATGCAGCGTCGTCGCCGCAAAACAACGCATGTGTCATGTGTCCCTATCTTTAACATTGGGGATGCATGGGCATGCGTTGTCATGCGTTTTGGTGCGTTTCGCGACGCATGTGTCGTTTCGACGCACCTGCCAGGGCGCGACAAACGCAACATGTTGCATTTATCTGCGTCCAAAATTTCTAAAAAAATGCATGCGTTGCACTTGCATTTGCATCGTCGATGCATCAAAAACCCCATTGGAGTGTATTGGCAACGCAGAAGACGCAAGTACTTGCGTTGTTGTGCGTTGTATGACGCATGCGTTCTTGTATAGATGGTGTCTAGACACTGAAAAGACCCTATATATATAAAAAAAAGGTTGACGCATGCGTCCAAAAAGCCTGCGTTTTAAATGCGTCTTTCGTGCGTTGCGTCCGCGACGCTGCTTCTAAAGACGCGAATGTGAACGTACCCTTTATCCACTAACGATTGAAGATTTTAACATTATGGTGACTCATTTCCATTAACCATTTAGGAAAATCACAGAGAAATAGTATTCACGGTCTATGGGGATGCCCGAAATTGTTGAATACGGCGCTTGACTTTATTTGGCAGTCGCGTTAACAATAAATGTAGCTGGTGTAGTACAAATGATTAAGGGCAGTCCCACACGTCCAGATAATTCCGGTACCGGAAAAAAATCGGTACCGGAATTATCCGTGTCCGTGTGCCCCTGCGTTTATGTGGCACATCAGTGTGCTGCCCGTGTGCCCACTGGGTACCACACGGAGCGTGCAGGAGACAGCGCTAAAGCTTAGCGCTGTTCCCTGCATCGTGCTGAAACCGCGATTTCATATCTTCTGTGCAGCAGCGATTGCTGCAGAGAAGATATGAATAATCCTTTTATTTTTAAGTTTATCGTGTATAAAATAAAGGTCCATGTCCCCACCCCCTGTGCGCCACCCCCCCTGTTCTGAAAATACTCACCCAGCTCCCTCGTTGGCTGCCGCTGCTTCCTCTCCTGGCCGCACCTTCTACTGTATGCGGTCACGTGGGGCCGCTCATTTACAGTAATGAATGTGGAGCCGCATATTCATGACTGTAATCGGCGGCCCCACGTACAATATATATATAGTGCTATATAAGCAATGCATAAAAAATAAACAATATACCGGGCTCCTACCTCATGCAGATGTCCTTGAAAAAGACCATTGCACTGGATGAAATGTTGGAATTCATCTGTTTTCACTAATGCCAGAGCATAATAAATACCTCACATTTGCAAAAGCATGAAGCCGTCATCTTTTTTTGTGCTGAGGTCACCTCTTATATAACTGGAGTAGGCCATGCAGACCTCTGATGGGGCTTTAAAAATCCTTGTTCCAGGGTTTCAAAGTGCTATTTTTGGGCCACTTTGGGGTCTCCGCATTCAGACCCCGAGTTATCAGTAGATTGTCTCCTGTAACTTTTGAGATTACCTCTTGAAATTGAACTCAAAATCAAGCTTACAGCAAAATGAGATTGCATAGGTTGCACACTCTGCATGTATAACTAAACAGCTTCACTTTTTTGTATTTGCACTTTTCATAATGGGCAGTGCAGGACTTGTACATTTGTTTGTTTGAGGCCGGGATCACACATACGCGAGATACGGCCGAGTCTCGCAGGTGAAAACCCAGCTCTGGCGCCGGCACTCCGGAGCAGAGCGTGCAGCTCCATGTATTGCTGTGCGGCTGCACGCTCTGCTCCGGAGTGCTGGCGCCAGAACTGGGTTTTCACCTGCGAGACTCGGCCGTATCTCGCGTATGTGTGATCCCGGCCTAATACTGGTAAAACAAAATTGGTGTGCAGTCAAGTCCTCAATTACCAGCATGCACTCTGCAGCTCCATATTGGTGAGCAATAAATAGTCAGTGGCACACGAACTCTCAGGTTGTGTGTACACGTTGCGGATTTTTTGCGTTTTTTTCGCTATAAGGCTGGGTGCACACGTTGCTTTTTTCACTATAAAAACGCGATAAAACGCATAAAAAGCGTATACATATGCATGCCATCAATTATAATGCATTCTGCAATTTTTGTGCACATGATGCTTTTTTTTTCCGCAAAAAAAACGCATTGCAGTAAAAAACGCAGCATGTTTATTAATTTTGTGGATTTTTTGCGTTTTTCCCACTATTTAATGCATTGGGAAGCTCTGGAAAAAAACACATCAAAAACGCACAAAAAAACGCGTAAAAAATGCGAAAAAAACGCATGCTGATTTCTTGCAGAACATGTCCGGTTTTGCTCAGGAAATTTCTGCAAGAAATCTTGAACGTGTACACATAGCCTCAGCGTAAAATACACGCAGATATACAAATGACTAGTACTTGTGCGCACAAGTGAATCATGAGCTGATTACATAATTTAGCGGTACACATACACTTTTGTGACAACGCTAAGGCCTATTTCACATTTCCGTCGGTACGGGGCCATCGCAAACCATCGGCCCGACAGACGTTGTGCAAATAGTGCACAACGTGGGCAGCAGATGCAGTTTTCAGACGCATCCGCTGCCCATTATGAGTTCCAGGGAGGAGGGGGCAGAGTTCCGGCCGCACATGCGCGGTTGGAAATGGCGGTTCCGACGGACGAAAAAACGTTACATTGAACGTTTTTTCGTCACGACGGGCTGCAAAATCATGACGCATCCGTTGCACGACGGATGCGACGTGTGGCCATACGTCGCAATGCGTTGCTAATGCAAGTCTATGGAGAAAAAACGCATCCTGCGGGCAACTTTGCAGGATGCGTTTTTTCTCCAAAATGACGCATTGCGACGTTGGCCAAACGATGAAAGCGTGAAAGAGGCCTAAACCACAAAATCAAAGGAACAAATTAGGGATAGCATGTTAGTGGCCAACATAGCCAGACTCTAAGAAGTATTAATATTACTTCAAGGGAATCCCTCAGAATGATCGACCAGTCGTCGCCCCAAACTATTTAGCGTCATGCTCTTTGAAAGATAATGTCATCCACACCTTTACTGATGCAATCTGTTGCTCTCAGACTCCAGTGTGCGTGCATCATGTGCGTGCAGCGTTTGTGTGCAGGGCAGGATGTCAGTCAAAATGTCAGCATGAGCGGTGACTGTTACATCTAGCTCACTGCAGTGCTCCAATAAATGGAAAGGAGTGGTCGCAGGGAGAATATAACTTTATTTTCTCCCAGTAACTGTGGCTCCAGTAACGCAGCAAGCATGATTATACACTAATTACTTGCATATTATCCCTAAATCTGCAGGTAAATCGTGTTTCTGGAGATGACAGGTTCTTTTTCTAGTGCTCTGGGCATGCTAAAGCACTTCACAATCTCTGACTCCACGCTTCTATTGCCAGCCCAACCCCACCTTCCTCTGCTAGATTGACAGTGACACTGAGCTGGGAACATGGGAGGCGGAGGCTTGGGAGGTGCTTTGGCACACCCAGAGTACTTAAAGGGGTATTTCCACAAGTAAAACAGAAAGGGCGGCACTAGAACTGATACAGAATCCAACAGGCAAGACTGAAGGCGGACAAAGGAATATCAGGCTTCACGAATGCTTCAGGGTTATGGTGCTCTGCATATGATTGGGGTATTCCCATCTCCAAGATCCTATCCCAATATGTAGTAGATGTAATAATAATAATATTCGCAAATTCCTCCGATTATAAGTGTAATATAGTCTTTCTGATTCGCTATGTCTTTTTCCTCATTTGACGGCCATCGCAGGACCTTAGGTATCCATAATTACGACCACTAGCAACCAGTTAACTGTCACTACATCTGTGGTCGTAACCATAGATGCCTTAGGTCCTGCAATGTTGGCACATGAGGAAAGAGACATAACGAGTTAGAAAACGAATACCGGTACTACATTTCTAATTGGAGATATTTGCTAATAATAATAATAGTAAACCTACTACATATTGGATAGGATCTTGGAAATCGGAATACCCCTTTAACTCTTATTTGCTTATGAATTAAAATGGTGATTTTTTTTTTTTTTCAGCCAGATACCAACAGATTGCATCAGTAAAGGTATGGCTAATATAATTTTTCAGAAAGTCACATGACTATAAACAATTTGGAGAGGATGTATCATTCTGACAAATTCCCTTTATCATTAACTATAAACAATGCTTCCCTCCTTCCCTTTTTGGGACTCTTAAGGTACCTTCACACATAACGATATTGTTAACGATATCGTTGCTATTTGTGACGTAGCAACGATATCGTTAATGAAATCGTTATGTGTGACAGCGACCAACGATCAGGCCCCTGCTGGGAGATCGTTGGTCGCTGAAGAAAGTCCAGAACTTTATTTCGTCGCTGGACTCCCTGGAGACATCGCTGGATCGGCGTGTGTGACACCGATCCAGCGATGTCTTCACTGGTAACCAGGGTAAACATCGGGTAACTAAGCGCAGGGCCGCGCTTAGTAACCCGATGTTTACCCTGGTTACCATGCTAAAAGTAAAAAAAACCAAACACTAGATACTTACCTACCGCTGTCTGTCCTCCAGCGCTGTGCTCTGCACTCCTCCTGTACTGGCTGTGAGCCGGAAAGCAGAGCGGTGACGTCACCGCTCTGCTTTCCGGCTCCCAGACAGTACAGGAGGAGAGCAGAGAAGCAGAGCGCAGCGCTGGAGGACAGACGGCTGTAGGTAAGTATGTACTGTTTGTTTTGTTTTACTTTTAGCATGGTAACCAGGGTAAACATCGGGTTACTAAGCGCGGCCCTGCGCTTAGTTACCCGATGTTTACCTTGGTTACCGGCATCGTTGGTCGCTGGAGAGCGGTCTGTGTGACAGCTCTCCAGCGACCAAACAGCGACGCTGCAGCGATTCGGATCGTTGTCGGTATCGCTGCAGCGTCGCTAAATGTGAAGGGGCCTTTAGGGCAGGGATCCCCAACTCCAGTCCTCAAGGCCCACCAACAGGTCATGTTTTCAGGATTTCCTTTGCATTGCACAGGTGATGCAATTATTACCTGGGCAAGACTAAGGAAATCCTGAAAACATGACATGTTGGTGGGCCTTGAGGACTGGAGTTGGGGACCCCTGTCTTAGGGTATGTGCACACGTTGTGGATTTTGATGCTTTTCCGCAGCATTTTTGGACGCGCAGAATTGCCTCAAATCCATAGTGCGTTGTGCACACAATGTTAATTAATGGGAAATACAAAAACACTGTGCACATGCTGCAGAAAAAAACGTGCGGAATCACTGCGTTTTATTTTTCCGCAGCATGTCAATTCTTTGTGCGGAAACGCAGCGTTTCTGTACCCTTTGACTATACATTGAGTAAGGCAAATCCGCACATCAAAAAATGCATAACAATCCGCATCAATTCCGCATGAAATCTGCAAGCATTTTGGCCTGCGTTTTCTGCCAAGAGATTCAGATTGTGTGGAATATTCTGCAGGCCAATCCGCAACGTGTGCACATACCCTTACTGCCAGGTTTGCACATAGATTAAAACTGATCACAGGCTGAAATCTAACAGCAAATATCAACAAAAATCATTTGTTTTTTTCTGACTATGAATATGGATATTAGGATAGATTAACAAAACCAGTCAGATAAAGTGATAACTTATTTTACCCAGAGTCTTGATCAACAATTTAGTTGTGGCTACTTATATAATGAAAAATGCCTTAGTGATTGTTTATAGAGTGCAGCCATATGTTATAAAATGAGATTTTATTAGAGAGGTTTTTGGGAGGTTTGGGAGGGTGCAAAGAAGTAGTTTGATGCATTGCTGGCACTATTGTCTGGCCTATTACGGGTGAAGGAAGCCAAGTCTGTATGCTGTAATAATGATGTCTAACTTTGCCAGGTTATTATGTGAACTGCTAGTAAATCTACTGTAGTATGGTGTATAGATGACTGTATTAGAGAAAACTGGTTGTAAAATATGACTGTTAAACCTGTCACCTTTTATTCATGCGTCATTCCACTTCTTTGGCTTAAGCTGTCTTCATGTCTTGTTTTTTTGCTTTGCTTTAGTTTTTTATTTTTATTGGCCATCTGAACTCTGTGCAGGACATTGAGAGAGGGCAGTGATCAGCGACTGACCCTCCCCTCTGCCTCCTCCCGGCTGGGACAACAATGCAGTTTCTGCTGCACTTGATTCTGAGTTGTTGTTTTTTTTTGCTGTTGAGTCACAATGTCCAAAGGTACAACAGACAGCAAAAACAGAACAAGTGTCTCTACCTTTTTTGCGTCTTTATGAGCAAAAGATGCCAAGAACTGAAGATTTACAAATTCAATTTAATAATAATAATAATCTTTATTTATATAGCGCCAACATATTCTGCAGCGCTTTACAGTTTAACAGTTTCAAACACAACAGTCCTAAGTAACAATGTTAAGAATACAATAATTAAAGCAACATAAGACGACCCTGCTCGTGAGAGCTTACAATCTACAACTTTAATTTTAAAGTGCTGTGGAATATGTTGGCGCTATATAAATACAATTATTATTTTGTTGTGTGATTTAGTGACTATAAGTAAAATAAAAGGAGTTGGTTGTGAGTTGAGGGTGCAGTTGCATACTGTCTTCAGAACTGCCAGTATAAACATGCCACAAGGTATAATTTTACTTTGCAGGGAGGAGGACATGAAAGTAAATGTTTCGGGAGGTTTATTTAACCCCTTAACGACCACTGATATGCCTTTTAACGGTGGCTGTTAAGGGTACTTATTCCTCAGCGACAATTTTTTAACGGCGATGCGAAATAAGGACATAGCGCCCCCCGCATCTAAAAATTTCTGGGGTCTCTGCTACGGGGGTAGAAAAGACCCCGGAGAACATGATTCGGGTCGCTTTTGACCGTCCCCAGTGTTGCAGTCGACCACAAAAAAGAAAAAAAGGCCAATTTCCCATTTATTTCTCTCTTCTTTGATATGATCTAGCATACCAGAGGAGAGTGAAATAAGGTCCCCACAAGACCCCCCGGTACCTCCGGCTTTGCGCCCCAGCCCTCAGCGTCTTCCGTGAAGAGAATGGCAGGTGCATGCGCAGTGCACCTGCCGAGATCTGCCCACCGGCACCCAGCAACAATAGATTTTTCCTATTGATTCAATTTCATAGGGTCTACCACAGTGATCAAAATAAAAAAAAATAGTATATCAAAACCCTCTTTATCACCCAAATAATAAAATAAAAATATGTATTTTTTCCCCCATTAGGGTTGAGGTTAGAGCTTAGGTTAGGGTTGGACTAGGGTTAGGGTTGGGTTAGAGGTGGGGATAGGGTTAGGGGTATGTTGGGTTAGGGTTTTGGGTTAGGGTTGCTTTAGGGTTGGAGTTAGAATTGTTTTTTTTTCACTGTTTAGGTACATTAGGGGGTCTCCAAACACGACATGGTGCCCTCCATTGATTCCAGCCAATTTTGTGTTCAAAAAGTCAAAGGTGCTCCCTCCCTTCTGAGCCCTGCCATGCGCCCAAACAGTGGCTTTTCCCCCATACAGGGTATCTGTGTACTCAAGTAGACATGTGGGAAATGTTATTTTTTATTTTTTCGATATGACTGATTTAAGGGCCCAAAAATTAAGTTTTAAAATTGCAAAATTTTCAAGATTTTTGCTATATTTCCATTTTTTTTATAAATAAATGCAAGTCATATCAAATATATTTTACCGCTAACATGAAGTATAATATGTCACGAGAAATCATTCTCAAAATCAGTGGGATTTGTTGAAGCGTTCCAGAGCTATAACCTCATAAAGTGACATTGGACAGAATTGTAAAAATTTGGCTTCGTCATAAAGTACAAAATTGGCTCTGTCACTAAGGGGTTAAATAAAAAATCTCATACATTTTTTACATGTTTTTAAACACTTGTTTGTCTATGTTCTTTTGCTTTGTTCACTTTATTGCTATTTGGGCTTTGTTCCCAGTACTGTTCAGATTCACCATCAGGATTTTCGCCACTTTTAAAAAGCAAGTTTATCGCATAATGTGCTGCATGGAGCAGGTATGAACCGAACTGGAATCTGCTGTGTTGCATGTAGTGAATAAAGTGCTTGTTCATCTATACAAATTTTCAAAAACAAAGTGTCTAGAATATCTAAAGAGCCTCTATGACCAGTCTGCTGCTGCCTTATGTAAGAAATTAGTGGGCTGGTGATTTTTCTAACTATAACTTATCAAAACTTCCCAGAAATGTCACTAATCCATCCCTAAAGGACCCTACAATCGAGCAAAAGTAAGGCGCAAATTTTCAAGTTGTGGGATCCCGGCATGCAGTGTGGGATCCTCGCAACACTCCGTGGCTTTTCTCGTGGGAATCGAGAACCCTACGGTTTTTTTTTTAAATAACCTTATATTATTGTTACTTAGTTGGTTTGTGAATGAATCACACAGAGAAGTTTGTGATGCATGAAAAATCTTTTTATTAAAACAATTATTAAACATAATTCAGAATATTTTTTTTCATAAAACAGAAGTGAAGAAAATTTGTGACAGATCTTTAGAGTCCAATCGTTTAACAAGCCATAAGTTAAATAAACATGATTTCATAAGCCTTAATAAATTGATCCTCTGGTCCAGTTAAAGTATGATTTACCAATCGTAACCCCAGCATTTTAGGGGTGTTAAAGTCCCTAATATCTGTAAATAATACTTTTAGAGAAGCGTTCAGAAAGGCACTAATATACAGTATTGAAGACTTGCCCAGACATACATAGGAAAATCAGGCAGTAGCAATCACGAATCTGCCCATCATAGCAGCAAAACACAAGCCTCTTATTGGGATTGTTGGCGCCTTCATTAAACCATTGGGATCTTTTTTTTTAATCATAATACTGTAAAATGAGTAAAAAAAACTATGCAAAATTAGGTAACACACTGCCCCCCAGTGTCCATAATACCTATTACATCATCAGTTGTAATATCACTTTAATTCATTCTTCCTTTTTGTATTTTTTTTTTCTTTGTGTCCAGTGTATCCCAATCCGTTTCACATGGACTCAAGTGATTAAACCAAAGGATTATTAAATGTCAAGATGATCCAAATATATTTTCTCATTAGGATGTTTAGTTGTACTAAAAAAAAAAAAAAAGTGCTGTGTGACATATAATGTAGCTGCTATTCATTGTGCACGATCGATCGACTGTCATATCCTTTTGACAACTTTGAGATGGCAAACATTTTTGTTCTGCATTTCTTCCTATTTAGTAGTCTTGGAGAAATTTGAGCTTTTACTCACTGTCGCTTACTAAGCTGCAGTTACTGTAGTCTCTGCTATGATTGTACACAATCACACAAGAGCAGTGCTTATTAAAATTGTGCAGGAACAAATCATCATTAACTTATTCCAGATAAGCTCAGTTTTTTTCTTTATTTTAAAACTGGGGAAAAGGGTTAAATTAAGCTTTTATATATATATTTTTTTTTAATTTTCACTGTATTTTTTTTATTTTAGTTTCCCTAGTGAACATTAACCTGATGGAGTACCAAGATGGCATTGACAGGGGTATGTAGCAGGCCCTCAGCTGCTTTCGTAACCTCAGATGCAGGGGACCGATGAGCACGTGTAGTGGAGATCGCGCTATATAAATGCCACTGTCATTGATTGACAATTGCATTTAAATGGTTCAACTGCAACAATCGATGTTCACGCCCATCAATGCTTTTACAAGCAGATACTGGCTATGTATTACAACTGGCATCTGCCCAGAATGGACTGGGCACAGCTCCTGAGCCCGCTTCACACATGCGCACCATGACTGTGACGTATACGGTGTATGTACAGCCGGGCGCCCAGAAGGGTTAAAGTAAAATATACATTTGCGGTACATGTAGGATTGGACAACTTTCACTTGATTCATGCTGCCCAAACCACAGGCCGCATGAATCAGAGTCTGGCTGTGTCATTGCAGCCATGTATGTTTTATTCTGGGACTTCATACTTTTAAATGCACGGATGACTAATCAGTCACAGGCAGTTTTTCCCAGGTATGGAGATACCTGTCTGTCTATGGGTACAAAGCAAGTTGAAGCTGCGGGGAAAACAGCCTTGAACTTGTCATCTCAGACACAAGGTCCCCTGCTGACTTTTCTAAGTATGTTTTCTCTGAATCAGTGCAATATATATGGCTGCAGTAACACAGCTGACTCTGATCTATGCTGCCTGGGCTTCAGACTGCATTAATTACAGTCCAGTTCCCATTAACTATATTTAACTGTCAGGCCTTTTCAACATTTTGCCTGTTTATTCTTGTTTATTCTCAGCCATTTATCCAGCAAGTAGAATATTGTATTTTATGATCCTGTGTCTTTCATGTTACTTTATTTGTTTACAGTCATTATGTCTGTAGTCAGCCACCTGCCCACAGCTCCATAATCTGTAATCATATGCAGCTTTTTACTTGTACCTTTCTTTGGCAGATGAAGGTGATCATTCACAAGGATCTGTCACATCAGTCAAAGTTTGCTGTATGGGAAAATCTGTCAGCGTGTGACTCACTCCAGCATCAGGCTTCTTTTATGATAACAGCGGACTGCTTACATAACTTCAGCAATTGGGCTTTTATTTATTAGACAGACATGCACTTGCACAATATAGATAACAATGATTCATAACAGAAATACAAAATTGCACATGTTGTATAACGTGAATTTCATTTAGATGCACCAACTATTTTCTTTCGAAGACTTTTTTCATGCAGAGCACACATACAAAATCTGGCACCTTCTACTCAAGTTAAAGGGAACCTGTCAGCAGGATTGTGCAGATTGAGCAGACAGTGTCAGGTTGGCGCCGTTACACTGATTAAAATGATATCTGGGTTGATGAAATCCGTCTTGTTGTTTAATCTTTAATTTTCAGTTTTGAGTTAATGGGCCTGTGGGGGTGGTCTTTCTGTGGTGCTATGATTAGGTATTCATCTGTATGGCTTCTGACAGGTCACTGATCCCTCAGTAACCTGCCCCTTAATTTACATAATTATTATCTATATTGAAAATAAATGACCTGCAGCTGGCGGTACCTGCGTTGCAGCATGATCGCATGTGTCATGTGCAGTTCATTTTTTTTATATGATGCTATAAATTCATCAGAAAAATAGGATCTGAAAATGGCGCCAGCCGCAACTGCACAGTAGCAGCTATCAGAGATCAGTTAGCTGCTACTGCGCAGGCAGCACTATCTTGCTAGAGAAAAAAAAAATGACTCCTCCAAGATGGTGGCGCCTGGGCAGTTGCAGCTATCGGCCATAGCTGGTACTGCAAAGGTGCCGGTGGTGCCATCTTGGAGGAGGAATTTTTTTTTTCTCTAGCAGGATTGTGGCCCCTGCACAGTAGCAGCTATCGGATTGCCAATTTCTACTACTGCGCAGGTGCTGCCTGCGCCATTTTCAGATACTTTTTTTTCTGATGAATATATTTACAGTATTGCGTGATATGAAGAATGAACTGCGATCATGCTGCAACACAGGCATTGAATACCTAATCGGTGCACCACATGAAGACCCCCCCCCCCCCACAGGTCGCCCCAAAACATGAGCATATCATTAACTCAACACAGAAAATAAAGATTAAACAACAACCAGAAGATGGATTTCCTCACCAGGTATCATTGTAATCAGTATAACGACAACGAGACACTGTCAGTAGGTTACTGAGCACAATCCTGCTGATAGGTTCCCTTTAATTGCAGCAGTGTACCAATGTAAGCAGAGACTCCTCCTAGTGGTGGCTACAAGAAAGGCTCTAATTAATTTATGGCGGTTTACTTTCAGAAAAATGTGTAATCTTAGGTGCTTCTTCCTTTTAATGGTAGATTCATGTTCTCTTTCTCTTAACTCAATAAAGCAACTTTACTATACTGCAATTATTCAGGACATGCTCTCATAGTAAAGCTCAGCAGTAATCTACATCACTCCTCTGAACAGTGCTGCTCCATATGTAGTAAATTTTAATGCAGAAAAACTAAATACTGGGCAGTAAATTACATTAGCACAAAAAAAATATAAAATTTATATAAATATTCTTTGTATTTTGCTTTTTTAGATTCACATTATAAATAGGCAAAGTTAAAAACCTTGTTAAAATTGTAATATCCTATATACATATTGACCAGTGAGCTTAACAAAACACGTTGGGGTGGCTGATATGCTCATATCAGAAGTGAGATCGACTGCATTTCAGGGAAGGAATGCTAAGGATTGTCCTTAGGAATTAAATATTTTTATTAAATAAAACTCACATCACACAGGATGTTTCTAGTAAGTGGCCAAAATATGCTCAGTGCGATGCGGCGTAAACTGTACATACACATTCATTCACTCTCTAACAATGTAGTCCAGGGTTTTGTATGAAGTGTCAAGGAGATTATAATGGTTTGCAAACAGACTGCTAGAAAACATTATAGACCACAATGACTGTTTATACTGGCCAGTGTTCTATTACCGTCATTCCCTCTATTCCACTTATAACTGCTTAAGTTATAGGAAAATAGTGCATTGAACTAATTCAGGCAATTTCACACTTCTGGACTTAATTATGCAGGTATATGTTTGCTTTTTTGGACTTGGGAGTGTCCGGTTAATGTGTCCTCAGTAGTATTTATTTATTTTGTTAGTACATTATTTCTAGTGCATGGATTTATTTTAGACTCCCCACTGAGCAAAATTGTGGTGCTTCTAAAAAAAAATTCTAAAAAAAAATAATTCCACCTGGCTCTGCACTAAGTGTATGGCCATTCATAGATGTCATCATCACTGGAGTTCCAGAATGTGGACTCTTCATTAAACAACATCTTTAAAATAAAAATCTGTGTGGATAAACTTCTAAGATATAATGGAGTTTGTAACTGGAAATGAGTTGTTTCATTTCTAGTTCTCCCAACATAACTTTTCTCTGTCGGCTATCTACGAGCCTTACCTTCCCTTTTTTTCTATGTAAAAGCTGCTCATCTTGGCTTATGCAAAATGAAAGCTCTGTCATCTTATCAATAGCCTTATAATAATAATAATATTATCTTATCAATAGCCTTTCCATCCTAATGAGAAATAGGTGAATGGGAGAGCAGCCGGATCTATATTCATCTAAGAACCAATGTGAAAACTGTATTATTTAAGCACATTTTGTTTCTCTTATGATATGTTATCCTGCTACCTTCTTGTTATTTAACCATCATTTATTTTGACAGGAGCAGCTATGCTAAACCTGTCAGTGCTGTCCAGCTATCACTTGTGAAATATAGTACTAGTTCTAATTTAGTCTGTCAGGTACCATGGACTAGTAATGCTACATCTAGATACTTTGTAGCTATGTCTTTGTAAATGACCTTATCTATAATATCATTATTTCTGACAAATTAGCATTGTACTTGTCTCAGCAGTGTGCATTATACATACTTTATATTTTGGTTATACCATGTTATGTTAAACTGGTGATTTTCGGTTCAGTAGACTACTTAGTCTAAGTTCAGAAATATAAATTGATAAGTCTACATAATAAGTCTTTCAAAGTAAAAACTAATTACAGCAGTAAAACAGTGCATTGCTATTCCGCTGGATACTGAGAATCCGATAGTAAAGTGACCGTAGCGTATAGTATTAGTGTTGCTTCAGTTATATTAGAGACATTGAAACATCTGAATTCAGTTGACATCACTTGTCATGCATTTTTGCTCCTTGGTACTGGTCATAATAATACATTATAATTTGCATTAACTAAAATTCTATAAGAAAAAAAAATCCCTGAGAAAATCAGAATCTTATATAATATTCTTCATGGTAAAATATGCATTTACAAAAGGCACACGGGCTTATTTCTGCATATGAGAGCCAATTTATGCAAGGCACGATGCTTATAATAATTAAACCCACCCATTTTATAGGCAAAAGCTTAATGTATACTATTACCCATTTATATTGCAAAAAAATCCCATAAAATCAAAGGATAATTTATCATTTCTTGTGGCATTTTGTATTTCTTAAATAAAATTTGCAGTTTTGTAAGAGGGCAAGAGAAATAGTACAGTCTTGGGTCTGGCTTCATTTTACTATTTTGAGTGCATATATATATATATATATATATATAACCTTCCTTACTTAACAAACCCATCATCTGAAGAAATTTATATGTGACCAATGATTCAGAGCCAGCAAATTGGAGTTTCAGTTTTTTGTTCTCCACAATGTACTAACATGCTGACGTGCACATCTTTTTCCGTGACTTTCTTCTTCTTATTTCCAACTATTCATGCGACCTGTATCACGTGGTAATGTCCATACAGTCCATAACCGTGATTCTTCCACACCAGGATGGTCGGCAAACTTTTCAAGGTTTGCTTTTTTGAAACTGAGGAACAATCCCAATATCCTCATGCGGAGCAGTAGTTTCCTTGTCATTCATATCTGAGCCTTCTTGAGCCAACCTTGACAAATAATTCTGCGTGAAAAGTAAAAACATAAGTTTTCACATCAGTATAAAATGATTGCGAGAATGTTTATACAGTACTATATGCAAATTGCCTCTTTTGAGAAAAAGAGGACTTTTTATACAGTCTTTATACAGGACTTTATACAGTACTATGAATCAAAAAACGTGGGCACAGCTACTAAGGTGCACGGGTAGGTTCCCAAGCCGTATACATATAGATAAACAGAACCCGGCACTCAACTTGAGTCAAACTTGTGGTTTTTATTTCGTACTACGAAATAAAAACCACAAGTTTGACTCAAGTTGAGTGCCGGGTTCTGTTTATCTATTTATACAGTACTATAACATTAATCAGTTCAAGGCCAGATTATTCTCCCCCATTCTTGACTTGCACATTGAATTTTTTATTCAGATATGTGGTTTTAAGAGCTTTTACATTTTCTCTCTTTCAGTTTTTCAAATATTTTTTAAAGTAATTTGTATTTTTGAATTTTTTAGATTTTGGCAATATAGGAAAATGTAAAAAAAAAATCACTTCACGTTTGTATTCTAACAGTGTGAGTGTGTGTATGTGTAAAATATATATACCATATAATATACATTCCAATCGCTGGGGGTTTGACCACTGTGACTGCCACTGATGCCAAGAACCATGTGTGAATGGTGCAGTGCATGGGCACATGAATTACCACTACTCCATTCAAGAGGCAGTATTTAGAGCCTCAATTCTCGGGATCAGTGGGGTCATCACTGGTCAGACACCTAGCTAGTTGTCCCCTATCCTAAATGTGAGATGACCCCTTTAAACAGGTTGTCCACAATTATTAGCATCTCTACATAGACTTGCACATGTAGAAAATAGTAAACACACCAATACTGACTGGTTCAATGCCAACACTGTCTATAAGACAAGAAAAGTGTATATTTGTGCAGAATAAGAGCATATACTGAGAATTACACACAGGATACAGAATAATACAGATACTGAGAATTACACCCAAAATATAAATCGCCCCGCAAACAGCACTTTTATCATTAGAATTGGAAAATATTAATACCACCATAAGACCTATTATAATTCATATATTCTTAGTCATTAAGAGCTCTATAGCATACCATTAGAAAAACCCAAATCCACCCGCATTTTCATAGTAGATAGAATCTCTCAGCATAGACTATACGAATAAAAATTTACAATTGACAACAACTATTTTAATAAATACGCTAAAAAATAGGCTAGATGGATCGAAATCTACCCTTAACCCCAGTATACAGGAGAGTAGTCAGCAATTATTACCTAATTATTCCGTCGCTCAAAATGTAAAATGTAAATGCATTTCCTGAAACGCTCATATCTATCAATATTTTGTATGTCTTAAAGAGTGTAACACTGCTCTGTATACTGTACATTGTCAAAGATCCTGTTGGGACTGCTTAGTCCTCCTTTGTTTTTGTCCTTCTCTAGTATTCCTTCCCTATTTTACCCTCCCCCACCTTTACCACTTCCCTCTTCCCCCTCCTACTACTACTACAAATACATGTAAACTATTAAAATGTTAATAAAAAACATTGGAAAAGAATTACACCCAAAATACAAAGCCCCACACTATATATTTGGACCAGACCATAATACGGTACACTTCAAAAAATTTCTCAATCAATATTTTCTATGCGATACCGTACTACAAAATACTCCCACAAATGTGTGACATGGATTACAAACAAGATTTGTTATTTTGCTCACAAAGATCATATTGCCAAACATCATTCAGCCCATTGAAAGTCTTAGGAGCAAAGCTAAAGTTTAGACTACAAAATGAATAAGAATTCACACACAGGTAAAGGTACCGTCACACTAAACGATATCGCTAGCGATCCGTGACGTTGCAGCGTCCTGGCTAGCGATATCGTTCAGTTTGACAGGCAGCAGCGATCAGGATCCTGCTGTGATGTCGTTGGTCGCTGCAGAAAGTCCAGAACTTTGTTTCGTCGCTGGATTCCCTGTAGACATCGCTGAATCGGCGTGTGTGACGCCGATTCAGCGATGTCTTCACTGGTAACCAGGGTAAACATCGGGTTACTAAGCGCAGGGCCGCGCTTAGTAACCCGATGTTTACCCTGGTTACCAGCGTAAAAGTTAAAAAATCAAACACTACATACTTACCTTCCGTGTCTGTCCCCGACGCTGTGCTTTCCTGCACTGGCTGTAAGCGCCGGCCAGCCGGAAAGCAAAGCGGTGACGTCACCGCTGTGCTTTCCGGCCGCTGTGCTTACACAGGGCAGAGAAGCAGAGCGCAGAGGGACAGACAGCGGAAGGTAAGTATGTAGTGTTTGTTTTTTTTTTTACTTTTACGCTGGTAACCAGGGTAAACATCGGGTTACTAAGCGCGGCCCTGCGCTTAGTAACCCGATGTTTACCCTGGTTACCGGGGACCTCGGGATCGTTGGTCGCTGGAGAGCTGTCTGTGTGACAGCTCTCCAGCGACCAAACAGCGACGCTGCAGCGATCCGGATCGTTGTCGGTATCGCTGCAGTGTTGCTTAGTGTGGCGGTACCTTAAGTCTAATTATTTATTAAACAGGGACCAGTAGGCAGTTGACTAAAGGTACCTTCACACTGAACGATATCGCTAGCGATCCGTGACGTTGCAGCGTCCTGGCTAGCGATATCGTTCAGTTTGACAGGCAGCAGCGATCAGGATCCTGCTGTGATGTCGTTGGTCGCTGCAGAAAGTCCAGAACTTTGTTTCGTCGCTGGACTCCCTGTAGACATCGCTGAATCGGCGCGTGTGACGCCGATTCAGCGATGTCTTCACTGGTAACCAGGGTAAACATCGGGTTACTAAGCGCAGGGCCGCGCTTAGTAACCCGATGTTTACCCTGGTTACCAGCGTAAAAGTTAAAAAAACAAACACTACATACTTACCTTCCTTGTCTGTCCCCGACGCTGTGCTTTCCTGCACTAGCTGTAAGCGCCGGCCAGCCGGAAAGCAGAGCGGTGACGTCACCGCTGTGCTTTCCAGCCGCTGTGCTTACACAGCGCAGAGAAGCAGAACGCCGGGGGACAGACAGCGGAAGGTAAGTATGTAGTGTTTGTTTTTTTTAACTTTTACGCTGGTAACCAGGGTAAACATCGGGTTACTAAGCACGGCCCTGCACTTAGTAACCCGATGTTTACCCTGGTTACCGGCATCGTTGGTCGCTGGAGAGCTGTCTGTGTGACAGCTCTCCAGCGACCAAACAGCGACGCTGCAGCGATCGATATCGCTGCAGCGTCGCTCAGTGTGAAGGTACCTTAAGTTAACAAAGAAAACCTCTTCCCATTTCATACTGTCAACAATGGTACCACATGGAAAAGAAATGTCACAAGACGTGATAAACAAGATAATTTCTTTACACAAGAAAGGTGAAAGTCACAGGAAGATCAGCAAATCTTTTCTCATCAGTCAAATACTGGAGCAAAAGTGATACAAAAATATAACAAAGATGGAGCTGCGGCATCTCACAGCAACGTCCAGGTGACCACAGAAGATTCCACCTAAACAGGAGTGTCTACTGATGAGAACAGCTGAATAAATTCAACATGCAAATTTACTGCAGTTATTTAAAGAATTAGAAATCCAAACCAGGATAAAGCCCATGCACAAAAAAAGCCACTAACAATTTGCCAGTACCCATTCTGAAAACACTAAAACTGGTGGGCTCTAGAGTGATGAGAGCATAAGAAATGTATTTGTAACTAATGGCTTAAATTGTATGGTGTTGCAAAGGTGAGGAGTAGGGTTGAGCGAAATGGATCGGACAAATTAAAAAATCGCCGACTTTCGGCAAAATCGGGTTTCATGAAACCCGACCCGATCCTAGTGTGGGTTCGGCCATGAGGTCGGCGAGCAGCACGCAAAAGTCGCGTTTCGTATGACGCTTTCAGCGCCATTTTTCAGCCAATGAAGGAGGACGCAGAGAGTGGGCAGCGTGACATAGGTCTCGGTCCCCACCATCTCTTAGAGAAGGGCATTGCAGGGATTGGCTTGCTTTCTGCGGTGTCACAGGGGCTATAAAGGGTCGTGCACGCCGGCCGCCATCTTACTTCTGCCGATCTTAGCATAGGCAGAGGTTGCTGCAGCTTCATCAGAAGAAGGGATATAGTTAGGGAGGGAAGATTAGCCCCCAAACTGCTTGTGCTGTAGCGATTTCCACTGTCCAACACCACCATTTGTTTGCAGGGACAGTGGAGGCTATATTTTTGTGCATCAGCTCTGTAGCTTATTAGGCTGCCTTATAAAGCTCCCTGATGGCTGCATTGCTGTTTGTACACCACTGTGCAAACCAACTGCTTTTTTAAAAGCAAAAATCCTGTTGCTCCTTTCTGCACATTTATCTTGTTTATTTGTCCACACTTTTGTGTGCAGCAGTCCTTTTTATTGCTGCCATACTTTTCCTGAAATCATTGTAGGGAGATTGACATTGTACTACAGTCCTTGTATTTTTTTCATATATCTTCCAGCCACTTTCTGCCACTTACATTGTGTTGTTTTATGCACTGGGCCTGAGTTTTGGTTCAGTCTCCCCCCAAAAAAAGTGAGATTCAAATTCTCACAAAGTGGATATACTGCAGTCCTGTTAGTTTACACAAGAAATATAGATTTATTTAACCATAAAATATACATAGATATCACAAGGTAGAGCTAGTCATGCAGGGTGGGGGAAATAGCTATCCACATATCACAGTGTATTACACAATGGTATAGACAAGACCAATAGATAACCAGATCAGGGTAAAAAGTACCAGAAAAAATTACAAGTAGATACCATAATATAGTTATAGGCATATATTAAGCAGCACAAGTATATAGAAATATAAATTAATTTTAGATTTATATACTCTATACACATAATTATTTATTCTATACTACATTGTAGTTTGTACTACTTTTAAACGGGCATTATTTTATTCATCACATATTTCACTTATGGTTGGTTATTTATATATCCCCCTATTATTATTGTTATCTATGTACTATTTTTATCTATTTATTCCGGATGTTGATTTATATAATTATGATTAGCTTTACACTTACCCATTTATACACTACCCAGTTTCTGCTATACATGCGGAATATATAAGGAGTTTCCTCTCATATGCCCAATATGTCTATTTGTGACCGTAGTCATAACTACTGATCGCAGGTATCTTATGAGTATTGTTTGAAGCATTGTTTGAGATATTCTCCTGCTACTATCACCACCGTACATGCGCAGAACTGATGGTAATGTTTCACATAGAACGGAATCTCTGTTTACTCACACCCTATCCCTTGCCGGCTGGTGCGCATGCCCGGGATCGAGGCATCAGGACCTTCCTAACGCGCCCACTGTGTCCGCACGTAGTCGCCGTCGCTTAGTGACGGTGGACTGCTTGCGCTCCACGGGCGCTGCAGGAAGTGTCCCTGACGATGCTTCGACACCCGCGCATGCGCCGATACTAAGGCGGCGCTGTACCTTATTGGCTGCATAGCACTATATAATGCGACACACACATGACCTAAGCCACGCCTCCTGAAGAAGATCGTTCGAAACGCGCGTTGAGGCGGCAGGCAGGGGTCCGGCTTCCACACTCCTTAATAGGTAATATATGAAAGCGTACTACCTTTACTGAATAGCCTATTAATATATTCTATAGCGTTACCCCTAGGCTTAGCACTTGCTACAATTTGCTACATTTTGCACTATGACATTTTGTGCCTATGGATTTACGCTGATTTTACTAGGCTAATTTATATTTCTATATACTTGTGCTGCCTAATATATGCCTATAACTATATTATGGTATCTACTTGTAATTTTTTCTGGTACTTTTTACCCTGATCTGGTTATCTATTGGTCTTGTCTATACCATTGTGTAATACACTGTGATATGTGGATAGCTATTTCCCCCACCCTGCATGACTAGCTCTACCTTGTGATATTTATGTATATTTTATGGTTAAATAAATCTATATTTCTTGTATAAACACTCTTTTTGGGTTTTTTTCATTAATTGAAATTCCCCTTTGTGGTATACGTATTATTAGAGTGATCCATTTTGATGGATATCTTTTGGTGTAATAAGATGTTCTAATAGTCCTGTTAGTTTGTCGTATGTCAGCCAGCCACTTTCTGCCACTTACATTGTGTTGCATTACAGGAGCTCGCTTTCCCTGCTTCCAGTGTGCTATCAGAAAGAGTCTTCAGTGCTGCTGGTTCAATACTGACCGAAAAAAGGACACGTCTGGCTACCCAGAATGTTGATGCTCTACCCTTCATTAAAATGAACCAATCATGGATTTCAAATTATTTTGCCCCACCTTCCCCTGCTGACACGTAGCTTGCCTGAAAAATGTCTTGCTTTTGGCCTCCTCTAACTGACTTCTCCAATTCCTCCATTTGCAGCTGCTGAATGTCCACCATAGGCCATTTTTATACCTCCCTAAATGGGCTGACTCCCCCCACAGGGCCGTGGTCACCACCTGGCGCAAGCACCCGTGAGAGTGCCGTTTGCCTGGACAGGTGGGTGTGCCCACTCTTGGGCGACGGCACTGGCACAGGGTCCCTCATAGTACAATGAAGTGTCTCTGATGGTGGTGGTGCACAACCAACGTCAGACACACCGTCGTAATATGAGGGGCCCTGTGCCAGTACTGCCGCCCACGAGAGAGTGTTCCCCCCCAGCTCGAACAGTGCTCTACCACTTGCAATACTTACCTCTCCCTGCTCCACCACTGTGTGGTCTGTGCTGTTAAATCCTTCAATGGCACCGCCAATACAAATTTGTTGAAATGATAGATGATAGTTAAAATATACAGTGGCCCTGACCTCCATTTAAACCAGTTAATACTTTGCGCCTACTACCACTGTCTGCTACTCAGCAGAGGAGCCCAACCCTGTACCTAGCTATGCTGCCTGGTTAGTCCTGTTACCAATTTTGAACTGCATTAGCCTACTTTATTATTTGGGCCTACTAACTGTGTCTGCCACTCATTACAGTTGTCCTCCACTGAACAAAGCAATGCCGCCTGTTTAGTCTTGTTACCAATTTTGAACTGCATTTAGCCTACCTTAGTATTTGGGCCTACTAACTGTGTCTGCCACTCATTACAGTTGCCCTCCACTGAACAAAGCAATGCCGCCTGGTTAGTCCTATTAACAATTTTGAACTGCATTTAGCCTACTTTAGTATTTGGGCCTATATCTGTGTTTCCTCCTCATCCTGCCCATTGCCCAGCCATTGCTAGATGAGTCTGCTGGTACATTGACCCAGACACCTACATTCCCCTTGCACACTACACAGCCAGAATCTGACCCTCCTGAAAGTCAGGTTCCCCTTCCCACATACTAATCCACCTTACAAGGGGGGAAAGAAGAAGATGCAGATGAAAGCACAGGGCATACTCGTTGGCGACATCACTGGCACAGGGCCCCTCATAGAACGCAAAAGTGTCTCTGCCAGTGGGAGGCGCCACCCGCCGTCAAACACCGCCGTACTATGAGGGGCCCTGTGCCAGTGCCAACGAGTGGGCCCACCCTGCTTGCTCTGAATCACAGCACTTGCAAAGTTGAAATACTTACCTCTCCCTGCTCCACCGACGTGACGTATTCTGCGTTTCCTGGGCCCACGAAAATCTTGAGCCTTCCCTACCCCCCCACAACTTTAGCCAAATGACCCACAGTTTTCAATTTTCAATGCCTAACTATTATTATAAAGTAAATTTAAGATTGACAAGCTTAAGTAATAAGAATTGATGTTTTTGGCATTTAAAATGTGCACTGTAGGTGTTTTCCTGTCCTCCACTCACTGCCGACTTTGATTCCCCATTGACTTGCATTGGGTTTCGTGTTTCAGTCGGCCCCCAACTTTTCGCAATAATCGGCCGATTTCACCCGACCCGACTTTTGACAAAGTCGGGTTTAGCGAAACCCGACTCGATCCGAAAAAAGTAAAAGTCGCTCAACTCTAGTGAGGAGTACAAAAATGCATGGTGTGTACTGAGAGATCTGGTGGTGGTGGTATCCTTGTGTGGGTGCATTAGTGCTGGTGTTAGTGGGCTACATTTCATTTATGGCATCATGAATTCACAGATGTACTGCTCTATATTGAAAGAGAAGATGCCACCATCAATCCAAGCCCTTGTGGTAGACGAGCACTTTTCCAACAAGACAATGATCCAAAAACACACATCTGTTGCATTTCTGAAGAAGGAACAGGGTGAAAGTGATTCAGTAGTAAATTGTCCTCTGATCTGACACAACCACATAACTATGGGGAACTGTAAAGAGATAAGTTGAGCATCACTCTCCATCCAGCATCCAGGCACCATACTATATTAAAAGGTCCACACCATACACTTTATTATGGTGTATACATCACATAGAATCCACTGAGACTACTGTATATACATCACAAAAAACCACTGCGACTGCTATATAAGCATCACATAGGAGACATTTAGACTGTTGTATATAGATCACATAGAATACACTGAGACTCTGCTGTATATACATCACAAATGACTAACTGAGACTGCTGTATAAGCATCATATAGAAGTCATCAATTAGTGTCACAGATGTACCACGATATGAGCCAGAAGACCGCAGCTTTTGATTTCTCCTACTCCTGCACTGGTTAGATGCACTTCACATTAAACAGTGCAGGTTTCTTTTAACAGTGCAGGGGTTAATCTGCTAAGTTTAGATCTCTTGGAAGCTTTCCTGCATTAAGGCTCTCAGCTGTTCACTGTTAGCCACTCCTGTCTCCTATATAATCTGGGCCCTGGCTAGTAGACCTTGCCAGAGCTAGTTTATGCTGCATGGTTAGGAGATTTTGGTTTGTGATTGTTTTTTAGAAGGAATTTGGAGGATTTATCTGAGACTGTTGCTAGTTTTTTTGGTGTGTGCAAATTCCACTCCTCCCAGTTTGGTTTTACCCCATCTTCCACTCCCCAGTGTTTACCTCTGTTACATTACATTGTTAGTCTGGTTGGTGTATTACGGTATACTACAACTCCCCTCTTCCCTGGGTGGGGAAAGGGTACAGACTGAGGGAGGATTCATGAGCTAAGGCAATGTACGTGACGCCAACATCTTTACCATCAGAAATAATCCGAGGAACAGGGTGAGCTTGGGTGCCCCTAGCATTAGGGACAGGGAAAGAGCCCCTGGTCTTCGGACACTCAACAACAGAGTCGTGACAATTAGACTGCTGTATATAGATCATATAGGCTACACTTAGACTATATACATCACAAAGGATCCACTGAGACTGCGGTATAAACCAAATAGGAGAAAGGAGACTGCTGTATATACATCACATAGGTCCATCAGCAGAACTATAATGTTGGGAACTAAACCAGAGTGGAGGGTGCTAAATCCACCCAAAAATAAACTGTCCTGATGATATCAACTAATTAGCTATTATTATTTATTTATATAGCACCATTGATTCCATGGTGCTGTACGTGAGAGTTACAGTTACATGCAAATTACAGATATCACTTGCAGTAAGCAAACTAACAATTAGACTGATACAGAGGGGCGAGGACCCTGCCCTTGCGGGCTTACATTCTACAGGATGGTGGGGATGGAGACAATGGGTTGAGGGTTGCAGGAGCTCCAGTGTTGGTGAGGCGATAGCTCCGGTGTTGGTGAGGCGGTAGCTTCAGTAATGGTGAGGAGGCAGCAGGGTCAGTGCAGGCTGTAGGCTTTCCTGAAGAGGTGGGTTTTCAGGTTCCGTCTGAAGGATTCGAATGTGGTTGATAGTCGGTCGTGTTGGGGCAAAGAATTCCAGAGGATGGGGGGTATTCGGGAGAAGTCATTGAGGCGGTTGGGTGAGGAGCAAATAAATGTGGAGGAGAGAAGGAGGTCTTAAGTAGACCGGAGATTACGTGACGAAAGATATCGGGAGATTAGTTCAGAGATATATGTGTCACGCCACCTTCGCTGCCGCCTTCCACACCCGGTTATACTTACGTGTCCTCGACGTCCCGGCGCGGCTCTCCTGCGGCGTCCTCCAGCGCTCGCTCCCGGCCTCTCCTGCTCGTTGGGTGCGCGCGCACGCCAGGTTCTGTTCTGTGCGTGCGCACCTCTAAACCCTGCTGATACTTTCTGTCCTGTCCTCTCTATCGTCATGGAGGACCCTCTTCCCCCGGAAGTAAGGCGCAGCGCTACTATATCTTCCTGTCTGCACCTCACCCCTGTGCCTGATGATCATTTGTGTTTCTTAAGTGCTCCTGGCCGCACATGTGTTCTGTGCATCTACTGGTTCTCTGATTTTGTGCTATGTTGTCTCTCCACAGAACCTACGTCAGTCCCTGCAGTTCCTACGGTCCCTGTGTCTCTGCAGCCTGTATTCCTGCAGTCCCTGTCGCCCTGCAGTTCCTGTGTCCCTGCAGTCCCTGTCGCCCTGCAGTTCCTGCAGTCCCTGTCTCCCTGCGGTCCCTGTGTCTCTGCAGTGCTCATCTGTCCAGAGTCCCTGCGGTACTCCGTCTGTCCTGTGTCTCTTCCGTTCCCGCCAGTCTTATTTTCTCGCCTTGGTCCACCAGCTTCCGTGGCGATAGTCCCTCACGGTCCTGCCCCTAACTCTCCCTGTGTAGGGGAGGTCTATCTGGTCAGCTCGTCCATGGGGGGATCGTCGTCACAGTCTAGTGGGTCCACCTTTTCTACCTGAGAAACCTCACAATATGGAGGAGACAGGTTGTGGATGGCTTTGTTGGTCAGTATTAGTAATTTGAACTGGATGCGCTGAGGGAATGGGAGCCAGTGAAGAGATTTGCAGAGGGGGGAAGCGGAGGAGTAGCGAGGAGAGAGATGAATTAGTCGGGCAGCAGAGTTAAGGATGAACTGGAGAGGTGCAAGGGTGTTAGCAGGGAGGCCACAGAAAAGGATGTTGCAGTAGTCAAGGCGGGAGATGAGGAGGGCATGCACAATAATTTTAGTAGATTGATGGTTGAGGAAAGGACGGATTCTGGAGATATTTTTGAGCTGGAGGCGACAGGAGATGGAAAGAGCTTGGATGTGCAGTTTGAAGGACAGGGCAGAGTCAAGGGTTACTCCGAGGCAGCGGACTTCCGGTAAGGGGGAAAGCATGATGTCCTTTACTGTAATAGATAGGTCAGGTAAGGAAGATATATGAGATGGAGGAAAGATGATGAGTTCAGATTTGTCCACATTGAGTTTGAGGAAGCGAGAGAAGGAGGAGGATATGGCTGATAGACACTCCAGGATTTTGGACAGCAGAGCGGTGACGTCTGGGCCAGAAAGGTAGATCTGAGTGTCATCAGC
The DNA here is from genome assembly GCF_032444005.1 of Ranitomeya imitator. Taxonomy (NCBI): domain Eukaryota; kingdom Metazoa; phylum Chordata; class Amphibia; order Anura; family Dendrobatidae; genus Ranitomeya; species Ranitomeya imitator. The sequence continues at coordinate 842,758,808 of NC_091283.1, read as the reverse complement.
ATAAAGGTGGTACTGGAAACCATGAGACTTTGAGTTGTCCCAAGCCGAGTGTATAGATTGAGAAGAGTACGGGTCCTAGAACAGAGCCTTGGGGGACTCCAACAGAGAGAGGGTGGGATGAGGAGGTAGTGTGGGAGTGGGAGATGCTGAATGTGCAGTTGGAAAGGTATGAGGAGATCCAGGATAGGATGAGGTCTTTGATGCCAAAGAAGGAGAGGATCTGTAGTAGGAGGCTGTGGCCAACTGTGTCGAAAGCAGAGGACAGGTCTAGGAGGAGGAGTTCAGAGTATTGTACTTAAGATATGAACTTTACGTAGGATATGTGCACCGCAGCAGCATTCGACACTGAACACTATGTGCGCATTCCTATAGTGCTTATGTGTATAGAAATAAAAAGGGCTGGTGGCCCACCGGGAAATTGTCTGGTTGGACATATGGCCAGTCACTGCCCCAGTTATCTAGTTACAAGGTAAACTTCTGCTGTCTGCACCTCACAGCTGATGTCTTCTAAGAACCAACAGCTCTTGCTCTCTCGGGGCCCCCAGTGATCACATGATCACTGGGACAGGAGGTGATAGCTCTGTTAGTGTGTGCTTCCAAAGCTGTATACACAACGCATGTTCAGCACTGTGGATACAGCAATCAAAAATCCAAAGAAGGTAATAAAGCATGTCAACCTTCTCTTTTTGAAGTCCAGCCGTATCTGACAGCTGACTCCTTGCTCGTGCAACTGCTGATTCTGTAATGACGGTCTAAAGCATCTTTGAAGAGTCATTTGCAGACCAGTCCAGCATTTTTAGATATTTGATGGTCCAGAAGTGTTTAATGGTTGGAGATCTGACCTCCTTACATGTAATGTAAAGAAGGGAAACTGCAGTACAAGCAGAGCCACAAATACAAACAGACTGCACTTGTGAGTGCACCAGGTCTTTACTGTGCTACTCATGGGTTTCCAAAGTGTGCTTTATATCCTCAAGACAAGACACTGGGATTTTGTGCATTGTAGTGTGTTAAATTGTGGATTTTTGTTACCAAAATCTATACCAAAAATCTTCTATGTAACATGGCCCTATAGTACACAAGTGCTTATTTCAGTGACTTCAGTTTGTATAAACCTGCGTGAAAAGTGAAATTCACATCTGTATTTCAACTAATTGGGAATAATAGTATAATAGTCATCCATTTACAGCTTCATTATTAGTAACATAGTAACATAGTAACATAGTTAGTAAGGCCGAAAAAAGACATTTGTCCATCCAGTTCAGCCTATATTCCATCATAATAAATCCCCAGATCTACGTCCTTCTACAGAACCTAATTGTATGATACAATATTGTTCTGCTCCAGGAAGACATCCAGGCCTCTCTTGAACCCCCCGACTGAGTTCGCCATCACCACCTCCTCAGGCAAGCAATTCCAGATTCTCACTGCCCTAACAGTAAAGAATCCTCTTCTATGTTGGTGGAAAAACCTTCTCTCCTCCAGACGCAAAGAATGCCCCCTTGTGCCCGTCACCTTCCTTGGTATAAACAGATCCTCAGCGAGATATTTGTATTGTCCCCTTATATACTTATACATGGTTATTAGATCGCCCCTCAGTCGTCTTTTTTCTAGACTAAATAATCCTAATTTCGCTAATCTGTCTGGGTATTGTAGTTCTCCCATCCCCTTTATTAATTTTGTTGCCCTCCTTTGTACTCTCTCTAGTTCCATTATATCCTTCCTGAGCACCGGTGCCCAAAACTGGACACAGTACTCCATGTGCGGTCTAACTAGGGATTTGTACAGAGGCAGTATAATGCTCTCATCATGTGTATCCAGACCTCTTTTAATGCACCCCATGATCCTGTTTGCCTTGGCAGCTGCTGCCTGGCACTGGCTGCTCCAGGTAAGTTTATCATTAACTAGGATCCCCAAGTCCTTCTCCCTGTCAGATTTACCCAGTGGTTTCCCGTTCAGTGTGTAATGGTGACATTGATTCCTTCTTCCCATGTGTATAACCTTACATTTATCATTGTTAAACCTCATCTGCCACCTTTCAGCCCAAGTTTCCAACTTATCCAGATCCATCTGTAGCAGAATACTATCTTCTCTTGTATTAACTGCTTTACATAGTTTTGTATCATCTGCAAATATCGATATTTTACTGTGTAAACCTTCTACCAGATCATTAGTGAATATGTTGAAGAGAACAGGTCCCAATACTGACCCCTGCGGTACCCCACTGGTCACAGCGACCCAGTTAGAGACTATACCATTTATAACCACCCTCTGCTTTCTATCACTAAGCCAGTTACTAACCCATTTACACACATTTTCCCCCAGACCAAGCATTCTCATTTTGTGTACCAACCTCTTGTGCGGCACGGTATCAAACGCTTTGGAAAAACCGAGATATACCACGTCCAATGACTCACCGTGGTCCAGCCTATAGCTTACCTCTTCATAAAAACTGATTAGATTGGTTTGACAGGAGCGATTTCTCATAAACCCATGCTGATATTGAGTTAAACAGTTATTCTCATTGAGATAATCCAGAATAACATCCCTCAGAAACCCTTCAAATATTTTACCAACAATAGAGGTTAGACTTACTGGCCTATAATTTCCAGGTTCACTTTTAGAGCCCTTTTTGAATATTGGCACCACATTTGCTATGCGCCAATCCTGCGGAACAGACCCTGTCGCTATAGAGTCCCTAAAAATAAGAAATAATGGTTTATCTATTACATTACTTAGTTCTCTTAGTACTCGTGGGTGTATGCCATCCGGACCCGGAGATTTATCTATTTTAATCTTATTTAGCCGGTTTCGTACCTCTTCTTGGGTTAGATTGGTGACCCTTAATATAGGGTTTTCATTGTTTCTTGGGATTTCACCTAGCATTTCATTTTCCACCGTGAATACCGTGGAGAAGAAGGTGTTTAATATGTTAGCTTTTTCCTCGTCATCTACAACCATTCTTTCCTCACTATTTTTTAAGGGGCCTACATTTTCAGTTTTTATTCTTTTACTATTGATATAGTTGAAGAACAGTTTGGGATTAATTTTACTCTCCTTAGCAATGTGCTTCTCTGTTTCCTTTTTGGCAGCTTTAATTAGTTTTTTAGATAAAGTATTTTTCTCCCTATAGTTTTTTAGAGCTTCAATGGTGCCATCCTGACTTAGTAGTGCAAATGCTTTCTTTTTACTGTTAATTGCCTGTCTTACTTCTTTGTTTAGCCACATTGGGTTTTTCCTATTTCTAGTCCTTTTATTCCCACAAGGTATAAACCGCTTACACTGCCTATTTAGGATGTTCTTAAACATTTCCCATTTATTATCTGTATTCTTATTTCTGAGGATATTGTCCCAGTCTACCAGATTAAGGGCATCTCTAAGCTGGTCAAACTTTGCCTTCCTAAAGTTCAGTGTTTTTGTGACTCCCTGACAAGTCCCCCTAGTGAAAGACAGGTGAAACTGTACAATATTGTGGTCGCTATTTCCTAGATGCCCGACCACCTGCAGATTTGTTATTCTGTCAGGTCTATTAGATAGTATTAGGTCTAAAAGTGCTGCTCCTCTGGTTGGATTCTGCACCAATTGTGAAAGATAATTTTTCTTGGTTATTAGCAGAAACCTGTTGCCTTTATGGGTTTCACAGGTTTCTGTTTCCCAGTTAATATCCGGGTAGTTAAAGTCCCCCATAACCAGGACCTCATTATGGGTTGCAGCTTCATCTATCTGCTTTAGAAGTAGACTTTCCATGGTTTCTGTTATATTTGGGGGTTTGTAACAGACCCCAATGAGAATTTTGTTACCATTTTTCCCTCCATGAATTTCGACCCATATGGACTCGACATCCTCATTTCCTTCGCTAATATCCTCCCTTAAAGTGGACTTTAGACAAGACTTTACATAGAGACAAACCCCTCCTCCTCTCCGATTTTTACGATCCTTTCTAAACAGACTGTAACCCTGTAAGTTAACTGCCCAGTCATAGCTTTCATCTAACCATGTCTCGGTTATTCCCACTATGTCAAAGTTACCTGTAGATATTTCTGCTTCTAGTTCTTCCATCTTGTTTGTCAGGCTTGTCATTCACAATTGTTTTTCATACTGTATATGTGGCATTAAAAAAACCTCACCTGTTAATTTGATGGGAAAAAAACAAAAACTTTGCATGATGAAGCCCCTGTTCAAGTGACACAGAGTTACTAATGCCTTTCAGATTACACCATTGGTATATAAAAGGAAACTGCTAACATCTCTGATGTCACGATGATATATGTGTGCTCAGTTTAGTTTTTGGCTGCTGAGTTCGTCTGCTACTCTGATCCTTGTGTTTTACCAAGGGATAGCGACAGCACAGAGCAGAAATCTATTAAAAATGACAAGTACGCCAACTGTCTTGTAACATCGCTTTCTGGGGCAAAGCCCAGCTAATGTCATCTACTTAAACTTTTCAAGTGAAAGCATCTGTCCACAGTCTCACTAGCACTGGGCTTATGGATTTAATGAGAAACAACATTTCAGAAGGTGGGGTATCAAAACTGTCTCAGACTAGTCATGGGCATGAGCCTTTGGGAATACAAAAAGCTTTCTGCCAGCGATATCGGATATCTTTCTAAATAACAGTGCCAGCTTTTTGCCTGTCTAATGACACAAAGCAATCACTAAACAGTCTAGAAAATTATGATCCAGCTAGAATGTAATGTCATAATGTCATATGTATAGTGCTTTTCAAATTGAGATCATACAGTCATAGTAATCTTTGCTGTTATTTTGCTTATCATGGTTCATAGTGTCTGATTGGTTTAGTTTCTATGAATCAGAATATCAGATAAAGCCAGACCTCTAGCTAGTGAAGAACGGCTTTGCATAAGGCTATCATGTTCTCATACACTTTATGCAGTATTAGCCCTCTGTGTCTGTACTGCTACATACTTAGGCAGGTAACTGGTTCATGCAGCTTTACATGAACACCTGAGCCTTACACTATAGCTGGTCCGAATAACTAAAGCAATTGTTACCATCCACCTCTCGTGTCTCCCCTTTTCCCCATAGTTTGTAAGCTTGCGAGCAGGGCCCTCACTCCTCCTGGTATCTGTTTTGAACTGTATTTCTGTTATGCTGTAATGTCTATTGTCTGTACAAGTCCCCTCTATAATTTGTAAAGCGCTGCGGAATATGTTGGCGCTATATAAATAAAAATTATTATTATTATAAGGCTATGTGCGCCGGTTAAGTATTTACTTGCATAAATTTCTGCATCTCTTGGCAGGAAAAATGCTGCGGCAAAAACGCACGTTATTGGTGCGTTTTTGTCATATTTTTGTATGCGTTTTTATTTGGTCCCCTATGACAGCACCACGAGAGATGGGATCCACCCTTCAAGGACAGAAAATCTACAGATAAAAAAGGCGGTACCTGACGGCATTCCGACAGAGGTCTATAAAATTCAATCTTAACGATGAATTAATGACTAAATTGGAAGGGGTATTCAACAAATCGTTGGAGAGGGGGGTGTTGCCTCCGTCAATGAGAGAAGCCATTGTGGTGGTTATCCCTAAAGCTGACAAAGATCTACAGTTGCCTGTTATGAACAGGTAATTCAGAACCACAATGGACCTTGAAGATCAGAGCACACAAGGTGACCTGACATTTACCAAAAACATAGGACAAGCTCTGAGACGTGGAAACTCTGCTGACCGCAATCCCTAATCCTAACACACCACACTAGAGGTAGCCGTGGATTGCGCCTAACGCTCCCTATGCAACTTGGCACAGCCTGAGAAACTAACTAGCCCTGAAGATAGAAAAAATAAGCCTACCTTGCCTCAGAGAAATTCCCCAAAGGAAAAGGCAGCCCCCCACATATAATGACTGTGAGTAAAGATGAAATACAAACACAGAGATGAAATAGATTTAGCAAAGTGAGGCCCGACTTACTGAATAGACCGAGGATAGGAAAGATAGCTTTGCGGTCAATACAAAAACCTACAAACAACCACGCAGAGGGGCAAAAAGACCCTCCGCACCGACTAACGGTACGGAGGTGCTCCCTCTGCGTCTCAGAGCTTCCAGCAAGCAAGAAAAAACCAATATAGCAAGCTGGACAGAAAATATAGCAAACAAAAATAACACAAGCAGAACTTAGCTTATGCAGGATAGAGAGGCCACAGGAACGATCCAGGAGGAAGCAAGACCAATACTAGAACATTGACTGGAGGCCAGAATCAAAGCACCAGGTGGAGTTAAATAGAGCAGCACCTAACGACTTAACCTCATCACCTGAGGAAGGAAACTCAGAAGCCGCAGTACCACTCTCATCCACCAAAGGAAGCTCATAGACAGAACCAGCCGCAGTACCACTCACGACCACAGGAGGGAGCTTGGCCACAGAATTCACAACAGTTGCCCGAGTCTTACAGACCTATTTCACTTCTAACGGCTGACATAAAGATTTTGGCTAAAGCTCTGGCAAACAGGCTGACCCAAGTGATTGATAAATTGATTCATCCAGACCAGTCAGGCTTTATGCCCAATAAATCAACGGCACTCAATTTAAGAAGTTATATTTATACTAGATGGTGGCCCGATTCTAACGCATCGGGTATTCTAGAATATGTATGTATGTATATAGCAGCCACAAAGTATATAGCACAGGCCACGTAGTATATAGGAGCCATGTAGTATCTAGCAGACAAATACTACGTGGCCTGTGCTATATACTATGTGGCTGCTATATATATACATACATATTGTAGAATACCTGATGCGTTAATACTGGCCACGCAATATATAACAGTGGCCACGCAGTATATAACACAGCCACGTACTATATAACAGCCATGTACTATATAACACAGCCCACGCAGTATGTAGCAGCCACGCAGTATATAACACAGGCGACATAGTATATAACACAGGCCACGCAGTATATAACACTGGCCACATAATATATAACACACACCACGCCGTATATAACACTGGCCACGTAATATATAGCACAGCCCACGAAGTATATAGCAGCCATGTACTATATAACACTGCCCACGCAGTATATAACAGTGGCCACGTAATATATAGCACATCCCACGCAGTACATAGCACAGCCCACATAGTATATAACACTGCCTATGTAGTATATAGCAGCCACGCGGTATCAAACACAGCCCACGTAGTATACAGCAGTGTGGGCACCATATCCCTGTTAAAAAAAATAATTAAAATAAAAAATAGTTATATACTCACCCCCTGGAATCCAACGAAGCTCCGGCGATACGCGCGCAGCTGCCGCCATCTTCCGTTCCCAGGATGCATTGCGAAATTACCCAGATGACTTAGCGGTCTTGCGAGACCGCTAAGTCTTCTGGGTAATTTTGCAATGCATCGCGGGAACGGAAGACGGCGGCAGGCGCGAGCGCATCGTCGGACGACGGAGGGTCAGAATAGCAGGTGTTTTGTTTTTTATTATTTTTAACATTGGATCTTTTTACTATTGATGCCGCATAGGCAGCATCAATAGTAAAAGGTTGGGGACACACAGGGTTAATAGCAGCGGTTACAGAGTGCGTTACCCGCGGCATAACACGGTCCGTTACTGCCGGCATTAACCCTGTGTGAGCGGTGACTGGAGGGGAGTATGCGGGCGCCGGGCACTGACTGCGGAGAGAAAGGAGCGGCCATTTTCTTCCGGACTGTGCCCGTCGCTGATTGGTCGTGGCTGTTTTGCTGCGACCAATCAGCGACTTGGATTTCCATGACAGACAGAGGCCGCGACCAATGAATATCCGTGACAAAGACAGACAGACAGACGGAAGTGACCCTTAGACAATTATATAGTAGATATGCAAATTCCTTCTGATATGGCCGGTAAGAGGGCAGTGGTGTCTTTAGATGCCCATAAGGCCTTTGACTGTGTAGAGTGGAAGTACTTGTGGTCGGTGCTGGAACGGCTGGGATTGGTCCCAAATTCATCTCTTGGGTGAGGTTACTGTACTCAGATTATTGTTAACTCTAATTTTTGCCGTTGGATCGGTCGTAGAGTTTCTCTTTGTTTAGAGGTACTAGGCAGGGGTGTCCGCTGTCCCCGTTGCTTTTCGCTCCGGCTGTTGAACCGTTGGCTGCTAAAATAAGAGGTGCACAAGAGGTGAGAGGCTTTATGTATGGTTTAAAAGAGCATAAAGTGGCCTTGTATGTCGACAATATTTTGCTATTCCTGGAAGACTCGGAGGAGACCCTACACAATGCGGTGGCTATTATTGAGGAATTTGGGAGGTATTCAGGACTCATGATAAATTGGGACAAATCCTGTATGATGTTGATTGATGGGGACAATATAAGTAATGAAGGGGGGAATACACCCTCCAGATTAAAGGTGGTTAATAAATTTAAATACTTGTGGATTCAAATTGCTTGCCCTTTAACTAGTTTTGAGGAATTAAATTTAAGTCCGCTTCTGCAGAAAATTCGCACTAAAATTTCGGCATGGAACAAATTACATTTGTTGGTAGTGGGTAGGGTGAATCTTATAAAGATGATTGTAATGCCACAACTTCTTTACGTGTTACATAACTCTCCCATCTGGATTCCACAGTGTAGATTTCGCAAGATTAGGTCGTTGTTTGGCGATCTAATTTGGTAGGGCAAGTGTCTTAGGTTTAAACAGGAAATACTTCAAAGGTCCAAGGCGGAAGGTGGGTTGGCACTCCCCAATCCCTGGTTATATTTCTTAGCAGCACAGTGCCAGCATCTCTGGGTGGGGGGAAGAGTCAGGGAAGACGCAAATACCCAATTGCTTGCAGTTGCTATTTAAAGTGAAGGTATTGAGTGCGGGTCTGGAAGGTGGCCACTTCCAGAAAATGGGTTCTCAATATTGTACTATTAGACTAATCCATAAGGTATGAGAAACAGTAAAGATTATTAGGGGCGTGAGAGCCCTTACTAGATACTCACCGATATGGGGAAATATGTATCTACCAGAATTTGGGCAGTTGAATGGATTCCGCACTTGGAAAGAGGCAGGTATTAGAAGGATGGGGCAGTTGATGTCTCAGGGTAAACTTAGGACTTTTGAGGTACTGCAGGAAGAATTTCAGTTACCACAGTCTGAATTGTATCAATATAGCTGCATCTCTCATGCATATCTGGCACAGAGTAAAAGGAGTCCCATAGTGTTGCAAGTAGATCTTATGCTGGATTTTATCCTTAATAATAGTGGCACAAAGGGTGCGATTCAGGGGTATACGAGTATCTTCTCTTTTCTTTTCTTGATAAAAACCCTATTAAGGCTAGAGGTAAATGGGAAGCTGAATTGGGAACAATTGATAACGATAAATGGGAATCAATTTTAGATTATGTGCCTAAGATTTCTATGAGTGAGCCTGGGAGGTTGTCGCAACTATTTGTAATCCATAGAGCCTACAGAACGCCTGATATGTTATTCAAACCTGGGATGAGGCCTAATTCGCAATGTCCTAGGTGTTCACAATCTGAGGCGGGTATTCTTCATATGATGTGGCAATGTCCCAGACTTTCCTCCTTTTGGATTGTGGTATTAAATAGAATTGAGTTGGTATATAATTGCACTGTTCCTAGACACCCCTTGGTATGCATAGTGGGATATGTGGAAGAGATTGAAATTGATAATACGATTAAAATAGTTATTGCTAGGTTGTTATTTATTGCAAGAAAATTGATCGCCAAATTCTGGATTAGGGAGGAGCCTCCGACGAGAAGAGATTTTCTTGCGCAGGTGGACCATATTCTTTCATTGGAGAGAAGTATATACTCCAGGAGACACAGGCTGGAATTTTTCTTCAAGTTGTGGCAACCATGGATTGATTCGAGCTAAGGGGTTGTGACTGAATATGTGGGCTCCGGGGCCTTTTGGGAGGGATATAGGATAATTACTTATTATCTACAGGACGGTGGAAACCGGTTGGCTCATATTTGGTCTCTAAAGGTACCTTCACACTGAACGATATCGCTAGCGATCCGTGACGTTGCAGCGTCCTGGCTAGCGATATCGTTCAGTTTGACAGGCAGCAGCGATCAGGATCCTGCTGTGACATCGTTGGTGGCTGCAGAAAGTCCAGAACTTTATTTCGTCGCTGGACTTCCTGCAGACATCGCTGAATCGGCGTGTGACGCCGATTCAGCGATGTCTTCACTGGTAACCAGGGTAAACATCGGGTTACTAAGCGCAGGGCCGCGCTTAGTAACCCGATGTTTACCCTGGTTACCAGCGTAAACGTAAAAAAAACAAACACTACATACTTACCTTCTGCTGTCTGTCCCCGGCGCTGTGCTTTCCTGCACTGGCTGTGAGTGCCGGCCAGCCGGAAAGCACAGCGGTGACGTCACTGCTCTGCTTTCTGGCCGCTGTGCTCACAGTCAGTGCAGGAAAGCACAGCGCCGGGGACAGACAGCAGAAGGTAAGTATGTAGTGTTTGTTTTTTTTACGTTTACGCTGGTAACCAGGGTAAACATCGGGTTACTAAGCGTGGCCCTGCGCTTAGTAACCCGATGTTTACCCTGGTTACCAGGGGACTTCGGGATCGTTGGTCGCTGGAGAGCGGTCTGTGTGACAGCTCTCCGGTGACCAAACAGCGACGCTGCAGCGATCGACATCGTTGTCGGTATCGCTGCAGCGTCGCTGAGTGTTAAGGTACCTTAAGGGTTGAATGGGGTGGGGATGGGGTTGGGGTATTCAATGTAAAATGTAACTGGAGTTTAATACAAACTGTAATGAAAATTATTTGTATTAGGCTACTTTCACACATCAGGTTTTCAGTGTCAGGCTAAATCCGGCGAATGTTGGAAAAGCTGGATCCGGCGCAGATTGTGAAAAACTGATGCGACGGATCCGCTTTTTTGACGGATCTGGCTAGCCTATCTAGATTATTGGATAAAAATAAAATTTGGAGCATGCTTCGTTTAAAAAACCGGATCAGGCCGCCGGTTCCATAGGCTTCCATTCTAGCAAACAGCCGGAAGCGCCGGATTCGGCGCTTCAGGCTTTTTCGCCAGAGACAAAAAACGTTGCAGTGGACGTTTTTTCAAGAAACCGGAAGCGGCAGATTTGCTGGATCTGGCGAAAACCGGACGAAACACAATGTCATCCGGTGCAATCCGGCACTAATACAAGTCTATGGGAAAAAAACCTGATCCGGCGGCAACATTCGCCTGATCCGTTTTTTTTTTTTTTAATTTAGCCGGATTTAGCCTGACGGCGAAAACCTGATGTGTGAAAGTAGCCTTATTCTGTTTAATAAAAATCTATCTGATCAAAAACAAAAAAGGCTGTACTTTTCCCTCGCATCAGTTGGTTTACAGAGCACAAGAGGACATCCAGGTTATTACAACCCCTGATGTGCCTAAACAGTAGAAACTCCCACAAGTGACCCATATTGGAAACTAGACCCCCCCAAGGAACTTATCTAGAATGGAAGGGAAGGAGCACCATTTTACGTTTTCAACACAGAATTGGCTGGAATTGAGATCGGACGCCATGTCGTTTTTAGAGAGCCCCTGATGTGCCTAAACAGTAGAAACTCCCACAAGTGACCCATATTGGAAACCCCCCCCCCCAATTCTAACTCCAACCCTAACCCCAACACACCCCTAACCCTAATCCCAACCCTAACCATAACCCTGACCACACCCCTAACCCAAACACACCCCTAACCCTAATACCAGCCCTAATCTCAACCCTAACCATAACCCTAACCACACCCCTAACCCTGACACACCCCTAACCCCAACCGTAAACGTAATCCAAACCATAACTTTAGCCCCATCCCTAACCCTAACATTAGCCCCAACCCTAACCCTAATGGGAAAATGGAAATAAATACATTTTTTTTTATTTTATTATTTTTCCCTAACTAAGGGGGTGATAAAGGGGGGTTTGATTTACTATTTATAGCGGGTTTTTATTTGGCAGCTGTCACACGCTAAGAGATGCTTTTTATTGCAAAAAATAGTTTTTTGCATCACCACATTTTGAGAGCTATAATTTATCCATATTTTGGTCCACAGAGTCATGTGAGGTCTTGTTTTTTGCGGGACGAGTTGACGTTTTTATTCATACCATTTTCAGGCACATGACATTTTTTGATCGCTTTTTATTCTGATTTTTGGGAGGCAGAATGAACAAAAACCAGCAATTCCTGAATTTCTTTTAGGGTGGGCGTTTATACCGTTCCACGTTTGGTAAAATTGATAAAACAGATTTATTCTTCTGGTTGGTACGATTATAGTGATACCTCATTTATATAATTTTTTTATGTTTTGGCGCTTTTACACAATAAAAACTATTTTATATATAAAAATAATTGTTTTTGCATCACTTTATTCTGAGGACTCTAACTTTTTAATTTTTCTGCTGATGACGCTGTATGGCGGCTTTTTTTTGCGGGACAAGATGACTTTTCACCGGCACCATGGTTATTTATATCCGTTTTTTTATCACATTTTATTGCACTTTTTGTTCGGCAGTATGATGATAAAGCATTGTTTTTTTTGCGGTGTTCACTGAAGGGGTTAACTAGCAGGATAGTTTCATAGAGCGGGTCGTTACGTACGCGGTGATACCAAATATGTGTACTTTTATTGTTTGTTTTTTTATTTACATAAATAAATGGATTTATTGGAAAGTATTTATTTATTTTTTTCTTTATTTGGGGATTATTTTTTTTTATACATTCTATTTTTTTTTTACTTTACAACATTGTCCCAGGGTGGGACATCACTATATTACATCAGATCGCATAGCACTGTGTCAGATCAGCGATCTGACAGGCAGTTCAGGAGGCTTTCCTGAGAGCAGGCGTCGGCAAGCCACCTCAGTGAAGAACCCGGAAGGAGCCCCGCGGCCATGTCTATGTCACTACTGACAGCGGCATCAAAGGGGTTAAATGCCCACTTAGCGCCGATCGTGGGCATTGCTGCGGGGTGTCAGCTGTCACATACAGCTGACACCCACACGCGATCGCTGCGGTGCTCACTGTAACACCGCACGATCGTGCCGCCGTACTAGTACTGCGGTTTGCGGGAACTCAGTTCCCGCAGAGCAGTACTAGTACGGCGCATGTCGGGAAGGGGTTAAGTCCTTGTTGGTTTATTGTCAGGCAGCATAAACCAACCCATGGGAACAAAACTCAGAATTTCTGACTAAAACAGGAACAAAAACAACAAAAGGAAAACAAAAATGCTGCAACACAGTCCATATGTTGCGGGTGGCATCCCACTCTGGAGAAGCACAGGTCCCTTCTGTGCTCCACAAGCCACAAAGCCTCTGGAGACTCCTCTCTCCAGGCTAGCTGAACCCAGACGGCCTGTAGAGCTCGGTTATTTAAACCTGAGCCTGTGATTTTCCCATCATGTGATTGATCAGAAGACCATGACCTCACACAGGTCCTGACAGGTCTGCCAGGGGAGATAAAGTGGACCTTCTCCCACCGCTCTATGAAGGTTCACATAAACCAGCCCCTTTATGCAGCTTAATCCTCACAGCATGTAGTGTGCTGGAGAAAAATGCTCTGGTTTCATATCGCTGACACCGTTAAGCGCAGTGACACATCTTCCCCTCTACCAACCTGCCAGTGACTCTGTCATAATGCATAATATATGTAAATATGTTTCACAAGATAATTTTGGGAAAGGGACAGGTTTTACCTTCTGTTAAGTGACTGCGTAAAAGATTTGTGAAGTTCGCTGTCTTTGGTCCTGGTGAGCGATGAGATAAACTGCAGTGATGCAGCAGACCTGCTGCTGTGTCACTCTGTGGGAGATGCGTGATGTCCGTTATCTCTGAACCTGGGAGTAATGGGAGAAGGTGCCATGGTGCACAGATCCTGTTGTTGGATACAGAGGGATCGCATGGTATCAAGCTGGTCCAGGAGTTGAGTACTCGGGGCTGCGCTCCTGTACTTTGTGTCTCACCTACTCCGGAGGGCGAGTACTCTCCTCCTGGACCACCTTCTCCCATTGCTTCCAGGATCAGAGATAACGGTGATAGTGACACAGCAGCAGGAGCAGTGCATCACAGCACTTTCTCTCAACGCTTCCCGGGACCAAAGACAGCGAGCTTCAGGCATCTTCTACATATTTATTTATCCATTTGTGAAAAATACTGCTTACTGATCAGTACAGTCATCAATACTGATGACAATGATAGTAAAAACGGACTCGTGAGCAATACACCGATGATAAACTGATTTTATTTATTTTACTCGCTTACATAGCATCGTTAATTCCACAGAACTTTAGAGATATCACCGGGTCTCACAATCTAAATTCCCTATCAGTATGTTTTTGGAGTGTGAGAGGAAGCCGAATACATGGAGGAAACCCACGCAAACGTGTGGAGTACATACCAATTTCTTGCAGGTCTGCAAGGCTACTTTGCTAATCAGCCACCATGCTACCCACTGATGGCACCAGTACCATTTTATCACATATGTGTTTAAACACCTAGTGGTAAGCAGGGACAATTCATTTACAGTTAGGCATAAACATGACTCTGAAATTAACAGTATAAAAAGTATGACTTATATTTTATGAGTTTATAATAGATTCGCATAGTATATAATTAACAGATTAGGAACTATAGATAGTGCAATCCATAGGTTATGCTTTAGAGATTGAAGTAGGGCCTCCATGAATTTTGGAGACAACCCATCCACTTCTGACAGTGCAGTGATCTCGGGCTTTCATTCACTGCTCCCTTCACACCAGCTGCTGCTCACTGGCAGGCCTCTGTGTAAATTTAGCACAGGGTGGTAAAATAATTTGCCCACAGAGCAGAAATATGGACTTTATTTAAAGGAGAGCTAGATCAAACTAGAATTGAAATATTATCCCAGGTAAACTATTTTAGAAATACAACTGTTTAGATTTCAATGCGGGAGAGAAGCTACACGTATAAATAACCAAGCCCAGAAAATTTATAAAAAATATACCGTGTATACTCGAGTATAAGCCAAGATTTTCAGCCCATTTTTTTAGGCTAAAAGTGCCCCTCTCGGCTTATACTCGATTCATTGTCCCAGGGGGTTGGCAGGGGAGGGGGAGCGGCGGCTGTGACATCATGCTCACCTGCTTCCGGCGCGGTCCCTGCTTCTCAGATTGTCTCTGACACCGGCAGCTTGTTCCTGTGTTCAGTGGTCACGTGGTACCGCTCATTAAAGTAATGCATACGGACGCGACTCATCTCCCATAGGGGTGGAGCTCATATTACTTTAATGAGCGGTACCATGTGACCGCTGTACACAGGAACAAGCTGCTGGCGCCAGAGACCATCGCATCGGAGAAGCAGTGACCAAGCCAGGAGGGTGAGTATGACGGGGGAAGGTGAGCCATGCGATATTCACCTGTCCCCGTTCCACCGCCGGGCTCCGTCTTCCACACCCTCTGCCTGAACAGTCACTGCAGAGACCCGGAAGACACAGCGGCGCGCGGTGGTGGAACGGGGACAGGTGAATATCGCAAGTGCCAGGGGCCTGAGCGATCCTTGCGCAGGCGTGTACTATGGAGGAGAGAGAATGAACTTCAATCCAATATTGCGGCCAGCATGCAGCCAGCGGGTAAGGAAAGGTTGAATCAAACACCTGAAAACTCCGCCCATATGACCGAAAACCGGTCCCGCCAAATTCAGGTGACAGGTTCCCTTTAATAGTATATAACAGTGCCTGCTGAATGTGTGCTAATTCCATTTGTTGCATTATACTCACTGCTGTGTATCCATGCTGGGGCCACAGGAGATGTTATCTGGTGCAAGGTGTTAGAGCATATGGATGTAGCCAGGCCCAGTGCCTTTGATCATGTAACCTCCCGTGGTGTGTTGGCCAATTGCTAATTTATCTCAAATCAGGTCCCACAATCTCTTTCACCTGATCCTCTACTTAAGGTACCTTCACACTCAGCAACTTTGCAACGAGAACGACAACGATCCGTGACGTTGCAGCGTCCTGGATAGCGATCTCGTTGTGTTTGACACGCAGCAGCGGTCTGGATCCCGCTGTGCCATCGCTGGTCGGAGCTAGACGTCCAGAACTTTATCTCGTCGTCAGTATGGCATGTATCGTCATGTTTGACATCAAAAGCAACGATGCCAGCAACGTTTTACATGGAGCTAACAAACCAGCGAGAACGATAAGTGAGTCGCGGTTACGTCACTGGATCGCTCCTGCATCGTTCTGGAGTTGCTGTGTTTGACGTCTCTACAGCGACCTAAACAGCGATGCTCCAGCGATCGGCTTGTTGTCTATATCGCTGCAGCGTCGCTGAGTGTGATGGTACCTTTAGTCCTATAAATTTATTAGCATTCTAGGGGTGCACGCGTGTGGGGTCTGGCACCAGTCACTGTTATGACCTGGTGGTCAGGACAATAATGGACCTGGTGGTAAGAGCACACGGAATGACCTGATAGTTACTGATAATAAAGGACGAGCTCTGGGACGTGGGAACTCTGCTGACCGCAAGCCCTAATCCTATCAAACACACTAGAAATAGCCGTGGATTGCGCCTAACGCTCCCTATGCAACTCGGCACAGCCTAAGGAACTAGCTAGCCCTGAAGAAAGAAAAATAAAGCCTACCTTGCCTCAGAGAAATTCCCCAAAGGAAAAGGCAGCCCCCCACATATAATGACTGTGAGTAAAGATGAAAATACAAACACAGAGATGAAAATAGATTTAGCAAAGTGAGGCCCGACTTACTGAACAGACCGAGGATAGGAAAGGTTACTTTGCGGTCAGCACAAAAACCTACAAAAAGACCACGCAGAGGGCGCAAAAAGACCCTCCGCACCGACTCACGGTGCGGAGGCGCTCCCTCTGGGTCCCAGAGCTTCCAGCAAGCAAGACAACAATAAAAAATGGCAAGCTGGACAGAAAAATAGCAAACCAAAGAAATACAAGCTGGAACTTAGCTTCTGCTGGGAAGACAGGTCACAAGAACGATCCAGGAGTGAACTAGACCAATACTTGAACATTGACAGGTGGTATGGAGCAAAGATCTAAGTGGAGTTAAATAGAGCAGCCTGCTAACGAATTAACCTCGTCACCTGTGGAAGGAAACTCAGAAACACCCACCAGAGGAAGTCCATGGACAGAACCAGCCGAAGTACCATTCATGACCACAGGAGGGAGCCCGACAACAGAATTCACAACACGTCACCCGGCAGCAAAGTATTGTGAAGTGCAGTTAATTCAATGGCAGTTAGTCCTGGCAGGAGTCAGGACCTCACTCTATATCGCTGTCTCTTTTGGATATGTCTGCTGAGTAAGCACTTGTTATTACTTGGATCTAGCTTTTCGATTAACCGATCTTACTCCTTCATTATATTTACATATGCCCTTACAGTACTCCTCTGCTGACCTGCTCCTCAACCTCAAATCTGTCCTAATAAAACATAAAACAAGCCGCCCACTCTCCTTTTTCCATCTGCTCTGTCTCCCTCTGCTTCTCCTCACTGCTGGCGACATATCTCCCAACCCTGGACCCCCACAGCTCATACCTCCTCCTTTGGCATCAAAGACCTCGCCCTATCCTAGATCTCCTCATACCTTTCCAACTGCACATTCAGCGTTTCCCACTCCCACACTACCTCCTCATCCCACCCTCTCGCTGTTGGAGGTCCCCAAGGCTCTGATCTAGGACCCTTACTCTTCTCAATCTATACACTTGGCCTGGGACAACTCATAAAGTCCCATGGATTCCAGTACCACCTCTATGCTGATGACACTCAGATCTACCTCTCTGGCCCAGACATCACCTCCCTGCTGTCCAGAATCCCAGAGTGTCTATCAGCCATATCGCCTCTCGCTTCCTCAAACTCAATGTGGACAAATCTGAACTCATCATCTTTCCTCCATCTCATAGATCTTCCTTACCTGACCTATTTATCCCAGTTAACGACATCACGCTTTCCCCTGTACTGGAAGTCTGCTACCTCCGAGTAACCCTGGACTTGCTCTGTCCTTCAAACCGCACATCCAAGCTCTTTCCACCTCCTGTCGCCTCCAGCTCAAGAATATCTCCAGAATTCGTTCTTTCCTCAACCACCAATCTACTAAAATGCTTGTGCATGCCCTCATCATCTCCCGCCTCGACTACTGCAACATCCTTTTCTGTGGCCTTAACTCTGCTGCCTAATTCATCTCTCCTCGCTACTCCTCCACTTCCTCCCTCAGCAAATCTCTTCACTGGCTCCCATTCCCTCAGCGTATCCACTTCAAATTACTAATACTGACCTACAAAGCCATCCATAACCTGTCTCCTCTATGTATCTCTGAACTAATCTCCCGATATCTTCCCTCACGTGATCTCCGGTCCTCCCAAGACCTCCTTCTCTCCTCCACACTTAATCAATCCTCACCCATCCGCCTCCAAGACTTCTCCCGAATATCCCCCATCCTCTGGAATTGTTTGCCCCAGCACTTCCGACTATCAACCACATTCAGATCCTTCAGACGGAACCTGAAAACCCATCTCTTCAGGAAAGCCTACAGCCTGCACTGACCACGCTGCCTCCTCACCACTACTGGAGCTACCGCCTCACCAACACCGGAGCTACCGCCTCACCAACAACGGAGCTACTGCCTCACCAACACCGGAGCTCCTGCAACCCTCAACCTATTGTCTCCATCCCCACCATCCTGTAGAATGTAAGCCCGCAAGGGCAGGGTCCTCGCCCCTCTGTATTAGTCTGTCATTGTTACTTTGTTTACTGTTAGTGATATCTGTAACTTGTATGTAACCCCTTCTCATGTACAGCACCATGGAATCAATGGTGCTATATAAATAAATAATAATAATGTCTCAACCAATTTTACTTTTATTGGTATCTATTTTTATTTTTGAAATTTACCAGTAGCAGCTGCATTTCCCACCCTAGGCTTATACTCGAGTCAATAAGTTTTCCCACTTTTTTGTGGCAAAATTAGGGGTCTCGGCTTATACTCGGGTCGGCTTATACTCGAGCATATACGGGTAAATTAACTATACATAGCCACGGGAACCACAATAGGTTATATAACTTCCCATAACTTTTAGACCACACTGACTTTGGCAGATTTTGGATGCAAAATCTGAAACAAAATACAGCTGCGGACATGAGGGCATGCTGTGAATTTTCAAATCTACAGCATGTCTATTAGGTTGTGGATTCGCCTCCGATTCTTTCAACAGATTTCCCCCTTTGCAAGTCTGTGTTTTCATGAGCGTATGTATCTAACTGCCTCCCTTCTGCAGAAACTCTGTGTGGCCCAAAGACTGATTACTGCAGTTCTCTGCAGACAGTACTTGCTCCAGGCAAACCAGCACTGCCATTCACCAGTCAGGGAGGTGGGGCATGCAATACCAGTGGCGGAACAGTGCACCGAGCCTCTTGTCCACACCCATAATTAGTGTACGTAATTAAACTTCAGTTTCTACAGAATGCAGTCAGCGATTAGAACACTAAAGGTGGGATTTTTTTTAAGGGATATATCCCCTTCAAGGCTATGTGCCTAGTTTATAATGTCAGTTTGGGCTAACAGTCTCCCTTTAGCCTCCACCCGCGCTACAATTGTACATCACATTGAGTGGTGGATCATTCCTGTGAACCACCATACTGTCATACAGTCCAGTGATGGTGCAGAACCAGAAGCTGCTCATACCATTATTTGTCGGTGCCTTCTGTATTATAGCTAACACCCTATTTAGATGCCTGTATCACAGATAACTTCAAGTGCATTTGCATAATATCTGTCTTTAAGGCTGCATTCACATGTCAGTGTTTCATGCTCCATGTACAGAAATATGAGTCTGTTACTTCAGGTCAAGTGACCCACAATCAGTCTGAGCATTGCGGTCTGTTCATGGACTGTGAAACACAAACGTGCGAATGAATGTACCCTTAAAAGTGGCATTACAATATAATACCTGCAGGTTTCTGTAGTGTACTCGGCTCCTACAGTGAGATGTTTTCGCTGCTTCTTCACTGGTATAGAACAAACCGCAGAGTTTGCAGTAAAATCCAGTTCTTGGAACCACAAATTCTACACCTATAAACAGTAGAACAGTCACATTACAAAGCACTGTAAGCCTATTAACACATTGTACCTTCCACTTTGATTTCTGTAATAATTCCTGTGATTGTTCAGTTAATAAGTAACATTTGTATTAGGTGAAATTCCCAAGTTCTCTATGAAAATTTAACATTACATGACTGCATGAACAAAGTTCTATGTTACATACCCAGAGGGATGCTCAACTCTGTAAAGACATCATCCTGCTCCCATGAAGGTGAAGAATTAACGTCCTTTGTTTCTAATTCTGGAACTTCTGGAGATTTCCCTTCTATTAAGAAAAAATAAAAGGCTTAAATTATGATTATTATTATTATTATTAATAATTACTTATATAGATCAGAAAGGAGAAACAAAATACAAACTCACAATAATACAAACTCTGGGTGGCTGTGAGCTGCTGTTTTTAGGCTGGGGGGGGCAATATCAATAGCCCCTTACTAGCCTGAGAATACCAGGCCCCAGCTGTCTGCTTTAGCAAGGCTGGTTGTCCAAAATAAGGAGAGGACCCCTCACCGTTTTTTTTTTTCATTTAAATAATGTAAAAAAAAACAGCGTAGGGACCCCTCTATTCTTGAAAATCAATCTTGGTAATTCTAACAGCTGAGGGTTGCATCCCCCAGCTGTTAGTTTTGCCTGGCTGGTTATCAGAAATACAGGGAACCCACGCCATTTCTTTTTAATCATTTAGGTCTCAGGCACCGGCTGATGAATTCTCCTATCAGCCACTCCTGCTCTCGCTGCCGCTAATAACAGCAGTAGTCCCATCAGCCCATGCCAGTGACTGGAGGTAAACTTTTTACCTCTGATCACAGCTGCAGGCTCACGCTGTCATTTGATAGCGTGGGAACCGTGGCACTCTGACCAGTGGTAATGATTTTACCGCCGATCAGAAGCGGTGTTTGCCACGCTGTCAAGCACATGACAGCGTGGCAAACACTGGATGTTCGAGACCCCCATTCAAGTGACTGGGGTCCGGGTTCGGGTCCTGTTCTAGTACCCAATCCCGATCTTTTTTTTTTTAACTGATCAAACATCCAGGGGTCCACCCATCTCTACTAGAGACATAAGGGCAGTACAAACACTTCAATTATCAAGACCCAAAGGGGCCAATACATCGAAGTGTTTACGCAAAAGACCAGTGTAAAACTCTTTTTAGATAGTTGCAAAATGTTTGAGTGACGTGGAGTTGCTCAAAAATGTCACAACTTTTGCTGTTATCATGCCAGTTTCAAGCAGTTTTGCCGAAGTGGGCAGAGCTGGCTAGGAGCCAGGATGGTTACACCTGCACTTCAGAGTCACGTAAAGTAGTTTAAGACTGCAGTAACATTTTTGGAAAGGTGTACAAGGGCGCATGCCATGGATAAGAATTGTTGAAGTAGCAACAGCCTCTTATTGAATTTGGAGCATCTTATTCCTACATACCCGTCATTAAAGGGACTCTGTCACCTGAATTTGGAGGGAACAATCTTCAGCCATGGAGGCGGGGTTTTCGGGTTGTGAAGAGCAGAACAAAAATGATTACCTCAATGAACAAAAATAAAAAAAAAAGAATTTGTGATAAATATTGACCTGTCCATTCAAGGACATTTTAGCTATAGTATGAAATCCTGTTTTTCTTGTCTGTGGAATTGCCTTTGTACTGTTTGTTGTGAAACTGCCGCCCACGAAACTGTTTTCTTTTCTTTTCTTTCTTTCCTGTTTTGTCTCTTTGTTTAAACATGCAAAACTTGTATAACCACTAAACAACTATATAAAGAAGGGATAGCACTTTGAAGGCAGGCGTGCTTCAGAGACTTCCCAGTGATACACTATACAAGACGTGTCTTGTGTATTATTTCTGGTGATTTCCCCACTTCCAAAGGCTGCTCCGACTGAGTGTGATCCCGACATTTCCTGGCGCCCGAACAGGGACCCGAGGTCTGTGTATTCCTTCAAGAACACCGGCAGAATACGAACGAAAAGAGAATCTGGGATAATGGACGGCAGATGAACAAAAACCTGGCCAGGTAAGAGACACTGTTAGATTTCTTATATCTGCCCTGCCCTGCACTGTCCGTAAGATTTTCTGTGTCGTGTTCTTTAGCGGGTAGTTCTAGTAGAGGAGGATACCTATAGCTCGGGTTCTTGAACTATTTAGGAATTGATCACCTCACGGAGTACGGCATTGAATGAGAGTGAATGTGAATAGAAGGTGTGTGGAAGTTGGGAATAGCCCTATAAGCCGCCCAGGGGGTTGAAACAGAAGAAGTGACTGTCCCACTGGGCAACGTGGTTGCGTCCTTTCGGGGAGACCTCCGCGCCTATGTTCAATCTCTGATCCTGTCTTTGACAAAAACCTGGTGACGGATAAGTGTATGATAGTATGAGCCCAGGACAGATAAATTAGCCTGGGACAAGAATACGTTGTGTGTGATAGTATTAGCCTGGGACAAGATACGTTGTATGTTCTTTTTCTTTTTCTGTCTGGTTGCATTTGTGTTGTTTGCTATAGGTGTAGGAATCAGGATTTTCTTACATCAACACAGTTTAAACATCCTAGCTCCTTAGTAAGAAGGTAACGAGGTATTCTCATACCCAAACGCCACCTAGGGCAAGAAAAAGACATCCTAGCTCCTTAGGAAGAAGGTAACGAGGTATTCTCATACCCAAATGCCACCTAGGGCAAGAAAGCTCAGGATAAGAAAATGGGGAATAAGCAAACAAAGTCGGAACCAGAAGAATTAGATATCTATACTATCATAAAGGAGAGAAGTGGTGAAGATGCCACTAAGGGGCTGAAAAAGATTTTTAGTAAGTTTGGAGTTACTAGGGCAGAAGCTTTTAGTAGAACACTATGGGAAGGAATTCAGGAAAGGAAAAAAGGCATAATCAGAGACAAGAAATGGATAGATCAGATCCAAGCATTGATTGATGTCTCTAGGGTAGCAGAAAATGAGGGATGGACATATAATCAACAGAGTAAAAAGTGGTGTATTAGACCCACAGGCTGTGGAGAAAAACAAAATGTGGAATCTAAAAATACCCCACCCCCATACCTTAACCCACATGCCCCATCTTTTCTCCAAACACCACCTCAAAGTTTAGCCGGACCAGGAGGATGGGTATGTCCGCACTGTGGACAACAAAATCCAGACTGGAGAAATGATTGCCTAGCCTGTGGTACACCTAGACATGGCGCTGTACTTGCCCCTGTTAGGGTAGTACCAAGACCCTTTAGGGAACCTGGTGCTGACGGAGTAATGGGAACTAGATATCACCAAACTCGACAATATTTCCCTTGGTCCCCCGCTGAAGGCATGTCTCTCTTGCATAACGCACCAGATCCCACCCAGTGTCCAGTTAGATTTGCACAATATATACAGCAAATTATGCAGACTCACGCTGGAGTTTGGGCAGATGGAGAAGAATTATGTAGAATGAAAATGACTCCTGGACTCTTCCAGGAGCTATTAGCAAATCTACAGGTACATAGGCCCCAAGCAGGAGATGGTGCCTTACAAACGATAGAATCAGGTACACAATTTGTAGATCACTTAATGGTTTTCATGAGGGAGAGACAGAGGCAGAGAGGAACAACGGGAGTGGTGGCTCAGAAATCTGGACAATCAGTAGACGAATATTATCTAAGTGTAGAAAATAATTTCAGAGATGAAGGCATGGATCTAACCGCTCCAGGAATGATGAGGTTAGTTACAAAAACCTTTATAGATGGATTGTCTCCAAAAGTGAAGGAAAAGCTTAAGGCCGCAACCCCTGATTGGAGAACCTTGGAAGACCCACACCTGGCTAGACAGAAAGCTGTAGGGATAGAAATGGACTTAAGAGAAAATTCTAAGCCAGTAAGAATTGCACAGGCTAATACTGGCTCTGCTAATCAAAAGTTTACTTGTCATTACTGTAAGAAGCCAGGACATTTCCAAAGGGAATGTAGGAAGAGAAAAGCAGATATAGATTCAGGAACCTTTGTACCCAAAAATAGGATAAATAACCCAGTGCCTGATCAAACAGACAGCTCAGAATGACTGAAAGTTATGCAGGTCTCTCTTCCTTCTAGAAGACCAATAATACAAGTTGAAGTTGAGGGTAAAAATGTACCTTTTCTGATAGATACGGGAGCAACATCCTCCATTTTAAATCAGGACATTTTACCATATCCTGACAATATATCCTCAAAGGTTACATATGCAGAAGGGTATGATGGTAAAATTCAGACGTTGCCCTTTACAAAACCTTTAAATGTGAGCTTTGGCCCTAAAACTTTTGTATCCAAATTTTTATTTGCTAAAGGTGCACCTACCTGCTTGTTGGGTACTGATGTCTTAAGTAAAATGCATGCAAACATCCATTTTAGAGAAGATGGCACAGTTATGCTGACCATCCCTGAAGATGCAGAAACTCTGGAACCATATGTTAGAATACAGGCGATGGAGGATTTTCCCGAAATTTACACTCAACAAGCAAAAATTGACTTGTCTCGGGTTCCTGACAGCCTATGGGCAAAAGGAGACACTGATGTAGGATTTTTATCAGTAGCTCCTATACTGTTAGAAACTGCCCCGGGAACCATATTACCTCAGCTTAGGCAATACCCCATCAGCGCCCAGCAAGAACAGGCGATTTCTCAACAAATTCAGGATTATGTGTTACAAGGTGTTTTGGTAGAAATCAGGTCACCCGCCAATACACCCTTATATCCTGTTAAAAAGAAAGTGTCCTCCAAAGAAACTATGGTGAAATATCGCATGGTGCACGACTTACGGGAAATCAATAAGGTTTTGGCACCGGTCACCCCTGTGGTACCGAATCCTCATACCTTACTGTCTCAAATTCCCAGCACTGCTGCATATTTTACGGTAATTGACTTATCAAACGCATTTTTTTCTGTGCCACTACATAAGAACTGTTGGCATTTGTTTGCCTTTACATTCAAGGGTAAACAGTTGGCATGGACAAGATTGCCACAAGGTATGGTACACTCACCAACTTTGTACTCTGAAGCAATGCAGACCGTGCTAAAAAATTTCATCCCAGAACCAGGAGTAGTCATTCTACAGTATGTAGATGACTTACTTATTTGTTGCCCTGATGAGCAGACGGCAGTTACCTCAACTGTTAATTTCTTAATTTTCCTAGCGCAAGAAGGCTGTAAAGTAAATAGACAGAAACTCCAGGCTTGTCAACAAACAGTCGTGTTTTTAGGTCACTGCATATCACAGGGCATCAGACACCTCACACCTCAACGTACGGAAGCCATACGTAACATGCTTGAACCCAGGAATCACAAACAGCTGCGTGCTTTCCTAGGTATTGTTTCACACTGTAGACAGTGGATCATACATGCAAGTCAACTCATGCAGCCTTTATATGACTGTATTGCCAACACACCATATTCACTCAGTGAAGAGGCTAAACAGTCATTTTCCTCTTTGAAAACAGCACTGGTATCAGCTCCGGCTTTGGGACTCCCAGACTACACTAAACCTTTTCAATTGATGGCAGCTGAGATATCCTCACATGCTACAGGGGTGCTCACACAAAAACATGGAAACAAACAGAGACCTGTGGCATACATATCAGCTCATCTGGACCCTGTAGCTAGAGCCGCACCTTCTTGTGTAAGAGTAGTAGCCGCAATTTCACTGTTATTAGATAAAGCTTCTGAGATTGATCTTGATCACCCACTTCTAGTTCAGACCACTCATGATGTACATGGCATTCTTAACCAGGTCCAACCTAAACATATTTCAATGGCCAGACACCTCCGTCTCCAATGTTCCCTACTACTGCCGCCCAACATTTCCTTTGCCAGGATTCAGACTCTTAATCTCGCGTCTTTGCTCCCTTTAGAGTCTGAGGGGGGTACCATACCTGAGGAAACTGCCCTCTCCAACTCCTTTGAAACTGCACTCTCCAACTCCTTTGACCCATCAAAGTCAATGCATGATTGTGTACAATTAATGGAACAAGAGACTCAGGGCTTATGTAATGTACGTGACAAGCCACTCTGTAATGCTACATTTGAACTTTTCATAGATGGCAGTAGATATGCAGATATGAATGGACAATTTCATACAGGTTATGCGGTAGTAACTCAGCATGAAGTGCTGAAAGCAGAACCTCTCCCTGCTAATCAGTCTGCACAAGAAGCAGAACTTACGGCATTAGTTGAAGCTCTAAAAATAGCCAAAGATCAGACAGCAAACATATACACTGATTCTAGATATGCACATGGCATTATTTTCGATTTTGGCGTAATATGGAGAGCCAGAGGTTATATGACTGCTTCAGGCCAACCTGTTAAACATGCCTCCCTCATTAGACAGATTCTGGAGGCAGCACAAGAAACTAAAGAAATAGCGGTGATAAAGGTAGCTGCACATGTGAGACTCGACACCGAGGAAGCCAGGGGTAACGATAAAGCCGATAAGGCAGCAAAACAGGCAGCACGTAAACCCTTACATCATGCCCACACACTAGATAGCTCTGAAGATGATGAGGAAAGATTGAAGGAAGCTCAGAAACAGGTAGACAACGAAGAACGAGGGCAGTGGCAGAAAAAAGGGGCAGAAGATCAGCAAGGATTATGGAAAAAAGGAACTTTGTTGTGTTTACCCAGAGCCTGGTACCCCGCAGTGGCAAGTGACCTCCACCTACCCACGCATGTGTCGGCAAATGGTATGACGCTCAAGGTAAAAGAAAGGTGGTTGGCTCCAGGCTTTGGTAATTTTGCTCGGAACATGTGTGCTGCATGCGCTATATGCCTGGCACACAATCCAGGTCAGGCCATTAAAACCCCAACCAAGCATCATGTAAGACCACTGTATCCCTTTCAAAGACTCCAGATCGACTACATCCAACTTCCTAGGTACAATGGATACGAATATGTGCTTGTGTGTGTGGACATGTTCTCAGGGTGGCCAGAGGCTTATCCAGTTCGTAAAACCTCAGCAAAAACTACTGCCATTAAAATAGCACATGAACTGATACCCCGTTACGGCATGCCTGAGGTGATCGAGTCAGATAGGGGTACCCATTTTACTGGGGAAATATTCCAGAATGTTATGAAAATGTTGGGAGTAGAAAACCAGTTTCACACTCCATATCATCCACAGAGTTCAGGTAAAGTGGAAAGATTAAATGGGACAATAAAATTAAAAATCCAGAAGGCCATGGCAGAAACAGGAAAGCCTTGGACCGAGTGTCTACCACTTGCCCTGTATTCCATCCGAAACACCCCAAGGGGGAAGGCTAAGCTGTCACCACATGAGATTCTTTTTGGTAGAGCAGCAAATTTGGATTGTTATTTTCCACAACAACTGATGTTGAATACTGAGACTTTAACTGCTTATGTACAAGAATTACAAAAACGTTTAACTAAAGTGCATTCGCAAGTTTTTGCTTCCCTTCCAGATCCAGAAAATCTCGAAGGAGGCCACAAGTTGGAACCTGGTGATCAAGTCTACGTGAAAAGACACACCAGAAAGACTCTGGAACCGAGATTTGACGGACCTTTCCAAGTCCTGTTAACAACTCCAACAGCAGTCAAGCTTGAAGGAAAGGCATCATGGATACATGCAAGCCATTGCAAAAAAGACGTACAACGACTCAGGGATCAGTATGACAAAGACAATGACCAAAATAAGGATAGCTGGTGGTCAGATACCTTTTCTTTTCTTAACCCGGCCAATTGGTTCAGAGGGATCGGTGGGTGGGTTACCGGGATTATGCAAAGCCTAATACATACAGTTATGGTTATTGTAATTATATATGTATTATTCAAGGTTGTACTCAAGGGTATCTCGGTATGCACAAATAAATTTTGTGTAATGGATGCGAGAATATAAAGTTTTTTTTTGTAATATCACAAAAAGAATGACTAAAATGATCGACAAGGTTTTGAATGGAATATGTCAAAGGGGGGATTGTGAAGAGCAGAACAAAAATGATTACCTCAATGAACAAAAATAAAAAAAAAAGAATTTGTGATAAATATTGACCTGTCCATTCAAGGACATTTTAGCTATAGTATGAAATCCTGTTTTTCTTGTCTGTGGAATTGCCTTTGTACTGTTTGTTGTGAAACTGCCGCCCACGAAACTGTTTTCTTTTCTTTTCTTTCTTTCCTGTTTTGTCTCTTTGTTTAAACATGCAAAACTTGTATAACCACTAAACAACTATATAAAGAAGGGATAGCACTTTGAAGGCAGGCGTGCTTCAGAGACTTCCCAGTGATACACTATACAAGACGTGTCTTGTGTATTATTTCTGGTGATTTCCCAACTTCCAAAGGCTGCTCCGACTGAGTGTGATCCCGACAGGGTGTTTGATTCACCCTTTCCTTACCCTCTGGATGCATGCTGGCTGCAATATTGGATTGAAGTTCTTTCTTTGTCCTCCGTAGTACACGCCTGCACAAGGCAATCTTGCCTTGTGCAGGCGTGTACTATGGAGGACAGAGAATGAACTTCAATCCAATATTGCAGCCAGCGGGTAAGGAAAGGGTGAATCAAACACCCGAAAACTCCGCCCCTATGGCTGAAAATTGTTCCCTCCAAATTCAGGTGACAGAGTCCCTTTAAGACTGTAGCAGAGAAACCAAAATCTTAATGAATCTGCATCATAGTCTATCTGCCAGTACACTCCAGACTACAGGATGCTGTATAAAAAAGACAGTCTGCCTTTCCTAATGGATATACCGTACAAGGCAACAGCAAGGAATTGATATTTTGGCAGCTTTGCATGTGTGTTATTTAAATGGTCTGCCTGCTAAAAGCAGAAATCCTAATAATATAATTATGTTAAGAATATCTTGCCATTTTATGATGTATTGGTGTGTGTTCATCTACAAGGATCCTACATTTTTAGTGAGAATAGCTTTCGTAGAATTTTTAAAGCGCTACTCCAGCATTTTCTATTATTTGACCATTGGAGTGGTATCACTAATACATATTCCCTGCCCCTACCATTACACTTACCAGCCGCCGTCTTCCCGGTGCTGCTTCCGGCCCGTTCCGCCATCTTGTGACTGCAGCTTCAGACTGACCGAAAGCAATGCAACTTCTTCCATTGAGAAGTGACCTACGGATCACCCAGCAAACACTGGAGCGATCTGTCAGGTCACAAACTGCAGAGGACGATGGAGCAGCACCGGAAGTGACGGAAACTGATAAGTACAATAGTAGGGGCAGGAAACATGGATTAAAGAGACCATTCCAATGGTGAAATAAAAAAAAAAAACTAACAAACTGTGGACAGGTGCTTTAATAAGGTTGCAATCAAAATTATTCAATCCCCCGTAGCAATTTGTGTTAGAAAAAGTTGTACAGCACCATGGAATCAATGGTGCTATATAAATAAATAATAATAATAATAATAATAATAAACTTTCTGCTGTTTGCAGTAAACTAATGAAGCAAGAAAAAATGAAATAGCTGAGCACAACTAATTTAACAAGTGGTTTCTCTAAATTAACTACAGAATGCCACTATTACTGGCCACAGTTATTCAATCCCTTCATGACAAGAGTCTTTATTGGGCTACTTTCACACATCTGTTTTTTGCCGTCAGGCACAATCCGGCGAATTTTGAAAAAAACGGATCCAGCAAAAGTTGCAGCCGGATCAGTTTTTTTTCTCATAGATTTGTATTAGCGCTGGATTGCGACGGATGGCCTCACGTTTCATCTGTTTTTTTGCCAGATCCTCTCGCCCTCTCTCTCTCTACTCTACTCTACTCTCCCCTCCCCTCCCGGGAGCAGGAAGTCCAAACTCTATCCCCAGGTAAAAAAATTAAAACGGATCCAGCAAAAAAAAGGATCCGTCTCATCAGTTTTTTCACAATTTGCGCCGGATCTGTTTGTTTTTTTTCCCAAAATTCGCCGGATTGTGCCTGGAGGGAAAAAACTGATGTCTGAAAGTAGCTTTAGTTAGAGAGCCCCTTGGGAACATAATCCCAAATCCTCTGTGACTTATCAATATGGTTTTGAGCATATTGCAGAATACTTTTCTGATGCTTTTCGGTCAGCATAAGGGATATCTTTCAGTTTGGGCATGAAGCCCTTCAGCGTTTATAAGGGAATGTGCACACGTAGAATGGTCCTCTGCGGATTTTTCCACAGCGGATTTGATAAATCTGCAAGGCAAAAACGCTGCGTTTTTGCTGCAGATTTATCACGGTTTTTGTGCGGATTTCACTGCGGTTTTACACCTGCGGTTTTCTATTGGAGCAGGTGTAAAACCGCTGCGGAATCCGCAGAAAGAAGTGACGTGCTGCGGAATGTAAACCGCTGCGTTTCCGCGCCTTTTTTTCCACAGCACGGGCACAGCGTTTTCTGTTTCCCATAGGTTTATATTGTAATGTAAACTCATGGGAAACTGCTGCAGAAACGCTGCGGATCCACAGCAAAATCCGCATCGTGTGCACATAGCCTAAAGCACCTTACTAAACTGATGTCTCAGTTGCCTCAAAATCTTGCTGCACGTCTTTAGCAAACCTTCAATCCTGGATCAGTTACACCAGTTTTGTCAGGTGGAATGGGCCCAAATTCCAACCAACTATTGTGAATAGCTTGTGGAAGGAAATCCCAAACGTTTCACCCGTTCGTTACAGTAAGTAATAAAAATGCCTTAAAACATTCTCTCTCATTATTCTGGCATTTAACAAATATTAATAATTATGGTAATCCTAATTGTCATGTCACATATTGAGAAAAACCTGCAGATGTGTCTTTATATATAGTGGATGGAAACCTCTAGTTTCAACTGTGTGAGTTAAAAATTCAGTCAGATGTACGATATTGCATAATTCATGTATACTCTTGAATGGAACATCTGCAGATATAAAATGACTAAAAGCATAGATGCCGATTTTAAGGCCTCAAAGCTACATCCTCAGCCACAGCAAAGAGAGCAGATACGTACTTACACAGTTTTACTAGTATATATTGCTACAACATGCACATAATAACATTTGACAATTACAAATTGATCAGACTTAGCTTACCTGAAATGGAGAGCTCTCTTTCTCTTTTATTCCGTCTTTCTTCTTGGATAGGAACTTCTACCATTGTCACGCTGCTGTCTGCCGGAGAATCTATTCTCTTATACAGATCTGAACAGTTTTTATTGATAGACTCAGAGGTTACAGATTCCGAAATGTCACCTATACGGTCCTTTCCAGGATCCTGTTTGTAGAGTCTATTAGGACTTTTATCGTTTTCTTCCACTTTATTGCACTTTTCATTAGTATTCACATTTACATCGGGCACATTTGCAACTGGATCACAGCAGCTGCTGTGTGGACTTGCACTTTCTCTGAGTGATGTGCAGCTCATGGCTGCGGAGGAGCACTCACTGCTGGTTCTTTGACTAAACCTCAATTGTAAATTCACAGTATCAATTGCACACATCTGAATACACTTCTCACTCTCCTTAGGGACAACAGGAATAATCTCTTCAAGCTCCGTAATGTCTGGTTCTACAATTAGATCTTCTTCTCCAACTTCATCTACCGTCACTAGTTCCTCCATGTTAGTTGGGTACCAGCTTTCGCCTTCCTGTTCACTTCCACTGTCCCAGTCCTGCAATTTCAATAAATGCATACAGTTATATAATGTTGCACTTTTATTGATAACTCTGAAATCATGAAGAATATGAATGTACCAAGGAAATAAAGTAACATTAAAGTAAATTATATTACATATAATAATTTGAGCAAAAAAAGTAACACAAAGTGAAACTAGTGACACAAGAAACAAAGTAAATAGCGCAGGGAGTGCTAGCTATACAAATAGCCCATAGAGCAATGTCTGCACAGTAATCAGAATATTGTATCCATCTCTCAAATAATTCAAGTAACTATATCCATGGTACACATATCATTCAAGTGCGGCATTTGAAAAAATGGGCTGCAGCAGTATATAATGATTAGTGTAGGTTCAGCTGCTGCACTTGAATAATATATTTACATGGATATAGTCACATGATTTCAGAGATGGTTACAATATTCTGATTCCTGTACAGACATTGCTCTGTGGGCTAGTTATATAGATAGCACTCCCTGCGCTATTTACTTTGGTTCTTGTGTCGCTGGTTTCACTTTGTTACTTTTTTGCTCGATTTATTATATGTATCTGAATGTGTA
Source organism: Ranitomeya imitator (assembly GCF_032444005.1). Classification (NCBI taxonomy): domain Eukaryota; kingdom Metazoa; phylum Chordata; class Amphibia; order Anura; family Dendrobatidae; genus Ranitomeya; species Ranitomeya imitator. Next base: position 842,726,602 of record NC_091283.1, on the reverse strand, counting down.
TATTGTGTTTCTTGAGGTTAACATGTTTCCTAATAAAATGTAAACAGTTTTATTGATATAGCATGACTCATTTCCCTCTTTATATCTAACATTTTGATCGAGTTGCTATTTATGATATATGGGTATTTTGTTGCATAGATATGCTTAAACCATAATGATGTTGAGTACGAGTTTCTTTGTTACACAAGGTTATCATTTTGCAGTCTAAACAGGCTGCCAATCACCCGCTGAATAAGCAAAATGCCTATTCGTCAGGTGACATGATCTTTTGTGCTGTGCAAAAGATCATCTTTCTCCCCAGCGCATCCACTCTGCTGATAACAATGGCAGCCTATGTGCTCAGAAAGATCTATTACTGATCGTTCAGTGCGCCTCTGACGCCGACTCAGCCTACACAGGCTATCATACGACCGCCAATCGTCAAATAAGCATCTGATTGGCCGTAGTAAAGTGCCCTAGGTAGGCATGGGAAAACGGATCCTTAATGTGAGGGGCACGGCCACAGATTTAATGCAATTTACACCAGAAAACTCACAACAGGCACAGAGTAACAAGCTTATTAAAAGGCCTATGACTCCTAATAAATTCATCATCATCACGTTTTCTCCGGACTTGAAAACAACATAGGAATGGCCAGTCTGAGCAAACTCCCCAGATAGTTTTTAGACATATATATATTTAGATTTGAGGTACACTAAATTTGTGGATATAGTTTTTAGCTCCTAGCTTATTTGCATGTTCTGGGATACTCAACAACATTAGTTATCCTAATGCCAAGTAACCCAAAGCTTTCGAAATACATTTATGAAGTCAGGAATCCATCCATACTGGACCTTCTAAGGAGAAGAGTTGGTGCTGTTACTGTCAGAGAAAATCAAACAGTTTTTATTTTTAATCCCAGACACATTCTATAAAAAGAGCACCAGAACAGGGGGGATAGGTATGCGGATAGAAGGTTAACACTGGTAAAATTAAATATTAATGGACTGTCGTATCTACAACACAAAACGGTTATACAGTTTACAAGTCAATGTGCTGCAAAATGTCGACAGTTATTAATATGTGCAACAAGGTTACTGGTTATGGGTGACTATATTTAATATGTCTTGATATTTGAGAAACCCCAACTGTTACATTTATTGCAGTATCGTCAAGTCTTGCTGTCTAATAATCCAGTTTTCAGTGCCCTGAAGGAAAGTTAGTAGCGCTATAATAGCTACTGTCCGTGCTTACAGGACTGGTTTGTCCGCCCACACAGATATTGATAGCATTAGCTCATGATTAGAAAGAGATAGATCTGGAGGTTTTCCCAGAACATTTTTTCCAACACAAATATCTATTAACCACAATGTATCATGTACCATTTGCTACCTGAAGAAATCGAAATAGGTGGCTAAGTCCCACTTCAGTGTCCATGACAGAAAAAGTACAGAAGAGGGACATATATAGTTATAATTAGTATAGACTGTGTTACGTCTGTGCACCATCTGATATATATCTTTGACACATGTGCCTTTGAGTTACTATTGCCAAGGGAAGTCATGCAAAGTAATTTATACATGAAGCAAACACGTAAAAAAAACTTTGTAAAGCAAAGCTACAAGGCAAGGTCATTGCAGGGCAATTTCCTTACACAACAGCTATGCAATCCAGTGTCAACTATATATCAAATTCGACTGCTCCAGATGAAATAACATAGGCCAGGGACACAAGTCAACGGATCATTTTCATCAATGGGTACAGTTCTTTTTTTAGGCTCTAAATGCTTAAGTTCATGCAATACCATCTCTTAATGACTGGTGGGTTAACACGGCAAATTGTTGATTTATTATTAGATTAAAGGGCATGTTAGTGGCTCTGCTAAAGGCTTGTGGGATTAAATTAAAGGATCACAGAAGCACGGCATTAATTTTTATCTCATGTCTGTTGTTATAGTTAAAAGAGCAGCCATAAAAAGGACACACGGGTTAAAATATATATAAGCTGATATATAATATATTAGCTTCTTTCTAACGGCTGGGAGGCAGCTTTCTGTTTGTTGGCCTTATTCAGACGTCCATATTGCACATACATCTTCAATCCATGAATTTCACAGATAGAACACTTACCCATTATAATTTATTTTGCTATTCATATTTTTTTCTGACAGCATGGGTAAAATATGCCATAACAAGTTTATATACATAGAAGATGGGGGAAAAATAGGGAAAAAAGGGTCAGCTCACCAGTCTCACAAGAAATCCAATATTCGTCCACGCACAGAGCCGCCCTGATGAGAGACGTTGTCCATAGCAAATATTGAAAGGAGAAAGATCTCCAGCGTGGATTTTCATGGAGTTAAAATGTCAATTTTATTGGAGACTTGCTTTAAAACCAATGTTGGGCTACATGCATCATGAGAATGGGGTCCCTCTTGGTCCAAACTGACGCATTTTGACCATATAAGGCTTATTCATGGTAACATGGTACCATGAATAAGACCTGAATGGTCGAAACGCGTCGGTTTGGACCTCCAGGGACCCCATTCTCATGATGCATGACAGGCCAGGGTCCGACACCCCCACCAATCTGCTGTTATCAGTGGCAGCTGCCAGCTGGAAGTACTCATAGAGGTGGCAATCTTCCGATAGTGGCCATCAAAGGGTACTACACATCCACCTCCTATTGGCTCCGCAAGTGAGTACTTCCGGCCACCGACACAGATAACAGCTGATTGCGGGGGTGCCAGGTGTCGGACCCCAGTTGATCAGACATTGATGACCTAACCAAAAAGTAGTGGACATCCTCTTATATGTAGTCTGTTGCCATAAATCAGCAAATAAGCGCTCAGAAAAAAAAAAGATACAAAATTTCCTATTAGACTTAGATAGATAGATAGATAGATAGATAGATACTGTAGATAGATAGATACATTTTTAATTTCACTTACTTTACTTTTGGTTGATGGAGTGATATCTCTCTCTTCCAAACCTTCTTCAGACTTGTCCAGTGTATTATTATGATTCACTCCTTTTTCTTTTATGTCAGTCTGATAAATCATACAGAAGAATAAGAACACGACTGAATTATGTCTGAGACATTGGATATGTATCTAATGTGGTGTTAGCTGTGTCAAGGTTTACAATGTATGATATGGAGCAAATTGTATAGTAAATTATGGCTCATTTTCAGAATAGGTTAATTGATTCCTCCTTATGTCCAAAATGTCAAAGAAAAAAGATAGATTTAGTACATTTTGACTGGGGCTAGAGGACAACTTTGGCCATAACACAGGTCGCACTGCCACAGGTTGCTGCATAATTTAGATGAATGGCTTCACACTGCGACCTGCAGGGTACCGCAACTGCAGCAAGAAAGTCGCAAAAAAATAAACTAGTTTGATTTTTTGCGGCTCGTTCATTACAGTCCCAGTACACTACTGGCCAAAGATTGACACCATTCATCTGTGTTAGGCCGGGATCACGCATACGCGAGATACGGCCGAGTCTCGCAGGTGAAAACCCAGCTCTGGCGCCGGCACTCCGGAGCGTGCAGCTCCATGTATTGCTGTGCGGCTGCACGCTCCACTCCGGAGTTCCGGCGCCAGAGCTGGGTTTTCACCTGCGAGACTCGGCCGTATCTCGTGTATGTGTGATCCCGGCCTTAAACTGTGATGTATTCTATTCTAACCTGTCAGTGTGATTTTACTGTACCCGGCATATGAATTGCCGGCTTTTCAAATGCGATCAGTGTGTAAAAATCAGACAGCATTTGCATTGACTTCTATTACGGGATGTGATCCGATTTCCAATTACAATCGCAGCACGCTGCAACTTTTTTCCAGTCCGATCATGATCTGATCTGAGCTGGAAAAAAATGCAGATGAACACACAATCATAGAATAACATTGGTCCAAATTCAATCCGATTTCTTTTATCGGATTGCATTTGTCCAATTTCATCACAAGTGAGAATGAGCCCATAAAGTGACACTGGTCAGAATTTGAAAAATTGGCCTGGTGAGGAAGGTGAAAAAAGGCAGGGGGTGAAGGGGTAATTAAACTTTGATTTTTTTTGCATGCCCTGTAGCAGATAGTCATACCTAACATAAATAACATTTTCCATATGTCTACTTTATGTCCACATAATGTTTTCTGTGATCTTTCATTTTAGATTTTTAGACTGGATTTTTGAGAGATGATAGAAGGGTTAAAATTTATATTTTTACAAGTAAACTTACAAAAAAGATTTTTGAGACCTAATTAGGTTTGAAGTTACTTTGAGGGGCTTATTTACTGGAAATCCCCCCCAAAATAATACCATTTTTAAAATTGTACCCTTCAGTGTATTCAGAGCTGCTGTCAGTGTTTCATGAGAGTTAACACAAAGTAAAATTTAAATAAAATAAAAAATTACATTTTGTTCTAATAGAATATTGCGTCAACCCTATATATTTTTCAGATTCATATGGGGTAGTAGGAAAAAAATAACTCCCTAATTTATTATGCAATTTCTGCCAAGTATGGCATTACCCTAAAGTTATCATGCTAAGAACTCCGCTCACCTTATTCACGTCACCGCAAGACATTGATGCTGTGCTTTGACGCTCAGCTCAATGTCTATGCGGGCTGCCAAGTTGAATGCTCACATCATGCCAACGTTCAGCATGGCATCTAGATGTAGCAGAGCTACGCTTGTCGCAGGACAACTGGATTATCATCTCATCGGACAGGTGATGAATATGGTTGTTTATTATATTTTTCCTTTACAGGGGACATGGGCTTAGGATTAGGCGTAAAGGTGAATATAACTTTGTTTTTTTTTATTTTTATTTTGAATAAAGGTGTCAGTATCTTTATTTCAATTAAAGGACTTTATTCTGAGTGTTATTATTATAATATATAATGTTATTGTTATAATATTGTTATTTACAATATGACTATGGGGTTAGTAACGGGGGCGTCTTATAGACTCCTCTCCATTATTAACACCTCGGCTTGATGCCAGCTCGCAATACAAACCTGACTTTAACCCCAATACTATTACTCGATTTGCCACCGCATCAGGGCAAGTGGGAAGAGTGGAGGCTAAGCACCAGAATTGGCGCATCTTATGGATGCCCCATTTCTGGGGTGGTTGAGAGTTGATGTTTTTAGTCTGGGAGGGGAGCCAATATCCATGGCCCCTTCCTAGGATATTAATATCAGCCCGCAGCTGTCTGCCTAACCTTTACTGGTTATTAATGTTAGGGGTGCCCACATCATTTTTTGGGGGGCCTCCCACATTTTTATAAGGCTAAATATACAGCTGTGAGCTGGCATTAATAGCCTGGGTAGCTTCATGTTTATTATCCCTTCCCAGGCTATAAAAATCTGCCACCAGCAGTCTACTTTCCCTCTGCTAGATTTAATTATTAGCTAAATACATTAACATTAAACTACATACTCACTGCACTAATTATATATGTGACTGGCATCTATCTATCTATTCTATTGTATGTATATATTATATCTGTTCTATTCTGATGGGTCCCACAATTAATTTACTGTTCTTGGCTGATGAAATGTGGGGTCTTCTAGGAGATGGGTGCGTAAATATCGCACAGCACACGCATGGTCTGTTGCCATGCAATTTTTTTCTCCCACCTATTGACTTGCATTGGCGAGTCTCATTCGATATACACAGCAAATCGCAATTTTTTTTCCGTCAAATCTGAGCTGAGAAAAAAATCATAGAGGAGCAGGAACTCATAGAATAACATTACTCAGAGTGCAATCCTATTTTTTTTATTGGATTGCACTCGTCCATTTTTCACACAGATTTAAAGTGCATATGTTGCTGGAATAGACCAGGTGCCATTTGCAGAGCCCTTACAGTGCTAAAGCAACAGAAAATTCCCCAAAAGTGACCCATTTTTTTTTTAAATTACACCCCTTGAATATCTTACATGTTGATTGCTGTTTTTATGTACTGCAGTACTCATGCAAACTCCAAGGCCATAATTTGGCTTCAGGGTTGCCATGGTAACCATCTGGTGCTAGGATCATGGGGTGCCAATGGGGTTAACCATCTAGATGCTGCTCTCGCTATTGGCAACGGCATCTAGTATGTCAAAAGGCCGTGATCGGTGATGACACCGAACATGACTGATGCAGGAGGGTGTATAACACCCTTCACTGCCTGATGGCTGGCTCTGATCACTGTAATTGGTCTGTACAGACAGATCATCACAGTGATCGCCAGGCGGTCCCAAAGCTGATTGGTCCTTGGCCAGTTAACTGCATGTCTCTGGTATCCAGGGTAGCAGTTTGTATTAAACTGTCACCATGTGATTTTGATCAGTGATGTTCTAAATCAATCACGTACATATATGATAGAATGCAGGAAGCCACCACATCCCCCCACGTATAGGTATGTAACTTTGTATTAAGGAACTAAACACTCTGCTGAGCTGTGTGGGTTTTTTTTTGTGAATTTATTTCTCTATAGACTACCTTTGGGGAGCCTGAAAAAAAAAACAGTATTGCATTTTTTGATGTGAATAAAGGCCAAAAACATGAGAAAAAAAATGGCAAACAGCATTTCTGCATGTGGTAGCACTAGGATTCCGTAATGGAAGGAATTGTCTGTTTCTGACTCTTCCTCTTGTTATAGCCATGCGTCCTAGGGTCTAAGTTACCTGTTCAGTGTCTTTGCTTTTTCTTACATCCTCACTTCTTTCATTTGCTTCTGTATCCACATTCTGCTGTGTGCCACCTTCAGTCTCTTTATTTAGCTTAGACTCTAATCTGTCCTTTTTGACGGCATCTTCTTTGTGACTCTCTTTGTCTTCTCGTGGCTTGCTTTCTTCTTTCCTTTTGTTTTTTCCAGATGTATCTGAGGCCTTTGCCTCAGATTTTAGCTTGGACTCCTTCCTATAGTGTTCCCCTTCTCTGCTTTTGTACCTGGATGACGAGTGAGAATTGCCATATTTGTCCCGGTGTCCTCTAGATGAATCAGTTCGCTCATCAAGCTCTTGCTTGTCAGTCAGTCTGTTGTAGTGCCTCCGCTCATGCACCCAGTGGTCTGTCCTGTCCCTTTTTTCTTCCCCACATTCCCTCCATGTACCTTGCTCTCGCTCATCCTCCCACCTGCTATATCCTTGGTGATCCCAGGAATCCCTTCCATTTCCCCACTCGGATCTAGATGCTCCTAACGGACTATGCGATGAACTACATGATGTAAAGCTTGGAGTGTGGGACCTTGGGGACAAGGAGCGGCTCACAGGACTGCGCGATCTAGGCCTTTCATTTCGATATCTGCAAGTTAAAACAAATATGTCATAAGAGGCACAGAAAACCGAACTACCCTGTGTTATAGTATAGTGATAGCTTGCCTGTCTGTTTCGCGAAATAAGTCTCTTTCCCTCTGTGAATGAATATCATGGATAATGGCATCAACAGTCTTACCGGGCTTCTACAAAGAAAATAAATATCTTAATTAATATATGAAATAGAATGTGATGATAATTATCTACATACTGAATCTGAGGTCATGGACTCATGGAACTGTTATAATATGATAGCCCCCACCCGTATGCATCATTAGGACATAATCATTACATAGAGTGGCTTGCAAAAGTATTCACCCACTTGGCTTTTTACCTATTTTGTTACATTACAACCAGTTTGTAAATATTTTTGTAATCCGATTTGTATGTGATGCATCACCACTAAATAGTCTAAGTTACTAAAGTGAAAAAAAAATATAGGCATAAATTAAATTTATGGGATCAAATAACTAAAATTTGACATATGCTTATGCATTTACCCCTATTGCTATGAAGGCCCTAAATAATCCCATTCATAAGTCACATGCATAAGGGTTCCCATTGCGTTATGGGATCGCGTTTAACGGACAGCGTTGCACGGCGAAATTAACGCCGTGCAACGCGTCCGTTAGCGCGCCCATTCAAGGCAATGGGAACGCGCATCGCTAGCGCGTGCCATTTTCGGCACACGCTAGCGATGTGCCAGTGTTTTGTAGCGCGCCGCGGACGCTGCTTGCAGCGTCCGCGGCGCGCCCGAGGTCCGTTCCCCGCTCTCGCAGATCAGGGATCTGCGAGAGCGGGGACGTTAAACGCGACCCCGAAAATCACATTGCGTTAGCGCAACCCGCTAGCGCTTAGCGCTAAACGGATTGCTCTAACGCAATCTGAACCTAGCCTTAGTGAAAGGAAGTCCACCTGTATGCATTCTAAGTGTCACATGGTCTGTCAGTATATACAAACCGTTTCTAAAAGGCCACAGAGGATACAACACCATTAAGCAAGAAGCACCACTAACCAAACAACACCGTGAAGACCAAGGAGATATCCAAACAAGTTAGGGACAAAGATTATTATTATTATTTATTTATATAGCACCATTGATTCCATGGTGCTGTACATGAGAAGGGGTTACATACAAGTTACAGATATCACATACAGTAAACAAACTAACAATGACGGACTGATACAGAGGGGCGAGGACCCTGCCCTTGCGGGCTTACATTCTACAGGATTATGGGGAAGGAGACAGTAGGTCTTGAGAAATACGAGTTAGGGTTGGGTTAGAAAAAAAGATATCCCAATCTTTGATGATCCCCAAAGCACCATCACATCCATTATCATCAAAAGGAAAGAAAATGGTACTTGTCAAGGTACTGTTGCAGGATTTTTCTGGGAAAAGGGCTCCTTCCTTATTCCACACGCTAGGGGGTGCTCTAGTCTATTTCTGTCCCCCGGATTATTCCAGAAGGTGGAAACGCCGGATTCATGTGCCTTGCTATGCTCCTTACTTAACCTTATCTGCTCCTTCCCCCACCCAGAGGGATGTGAGGCCAAAGTGTATAAGACTGCACTAACCAGACAGACAAGGGAAGACAAACAGGGAAAAATGAAAACTGCAATCATACAAAATACACTCACCAAACGACAGAGTGGAGCACAGGGGAGGGTAAGGGTGTAAGGTAGGTGAAACCAAATTGGAGAAGATGAGGATGAACACACAAACAAACTCCACGCAGAAATCGCTAGAACTCTCCAAACGCCAACTTCAAACATCAAACAACTCTTCCAGCTTCAAACCAGGAAGAATGAACCATCACTGGGAATTAGCAAATGCTAGTGGCAAGCATATATACCAGAGGGGAGTGTCCAACACAGAACAGCTGAGGCAATCCATGATGGAAAGCTCCAGAAGATAAGCTGAAATTATTAACCCTAGCAATACCAGGTCAAAGAAAAACTGCACCGTTTAGTATGATGGTGAAGCAGTTCTTACCAGTGCAAGTCTTCGCATTACCAGATGCTGCAATCTCCTGGCCCCTTATTTGTTGTTTGCTTCACAATAAAAAGAAAACCAAAAGTTCGCAATTGTAGGCATGTTCTTTACATGAACTAATGCAAACCCTCAAAAAAGACATTGAAATTCCGGTTTGTGCAGTAGCAAAACACAAAAAATGCCAAGGGGGGGGGGGTGAGTAGATACTTTCACAAGCCACTATAGTGCAGCTGAAAAGAGCAGCTCATCTACAGAACAACCCGGAACCTTTGTGCCATTCCAATAAGTAGACGTGAGGGGATTGACAGAGGGAAGCAGCAGTGGGTTAGCAAAGGAAGGGGTTCCCAACACCAGGACAACTCCCCTTCACGGTGGTGCACTAGACTTTCTTAGCCTGTAGTAAAAACTATTTTTGTAGGTGAGGTGCAGTAATAATAATAATTTTATTTCTATATCGCCAACATATTCCGCAGCACTTTACATTTTAGAGGGGACTTGCACAGACAATAAAGACATTACAGAATAATAATAATCACATAAATCAACAGATAACAAGAGGAGTGAGGACCCTGTTCGCAAGCTACAATCTATGAGGAAATAGGGGAGACACGAAAGGTGGATGGTAACAATTGCTTTCATTGTACGGTGCAGCCATAAATTTAATAAATAGGATGTTCATGTAACACTGCAGGAACCAGTAACCAACCAGTATATATAAAAGTACAGCACAGAGGGGTATTAAATTCATGAAGGGTATGAGAACAGATGATACAAGGGTCCTGGTAATGAAGAAAAGTTTGAATGGGCAACACAGGGATAGTTAGATAAATATGTTGAGGCGGTAGACCAGTCTGAAGAAATGTGTTAGGGCTCACTTAAAACTGTGGTTATTGGGGATTAACCGAATTGTCCTGGGTAGTACATTCCAAAGAATTGGCGCACCACGTGAGAAGTCTTGGAGATGGGAATGGGAGGTTCAGATTATTGAGGATGTTAACCTGAGGTCATTAGCGGAGCGGAGGGCATGGGAGGGGTGGTAGACTAAAACAAGAGAGGAGAGATGTAGGGTGATGCTGAACCGTGGAACGTTTTGTGGGTGAGAGTGAGAAGTTTATATTAAACACTGAAGTGGATGGGTAACCAGTGCAGTGACTGGCACAATGTAGAGGCATCGGTGTAACGGTTGGTGAGGAATATGATCCTGGCTGAAGCATTCAGGACAGATTGGAGAGGGGAGAGTTTAGTAAAAGGGAGACAGATTTGTTGAGAGTTACAATAGTCCAGACGAGAATGGATAAAGAGAAACAGTGAGAGATTTTGCAGAGTCGAAAGTAATAAGGCCACATTCACACGTTGCTTTTTATTCTGCGGGTTCTCCCGCAGCGGATTTGATAAATCTGCAGGGCAAACCCGCTGCAGTTATCCCTGCAGATTTATCGCGGTTTGTCCTGCGGGTTCCGCTGCGGGTTCCGCTGCGGGATTTACCCCTACTATTGATGCTGCATATGCAGCAATATGCAGCATCAATAGTAGTGTTAAAAATAATAAAATCATGATGATATACTCACCCTCTGGCGTCCCGATCTCCTGGGTGCTGCAGGCGGCGGTCCGGTTCCAAAGATGCTGTGCGACCAGGACCTTCGCGACGTCACCGAAGGTCCTGGTCGCATAGCAAACCTGAGACCGGACGGCCGCGTGCAGCGCTGAGACTTCCGAGGGTGAGTATACATGATTTTTTATTTTTATTCTTTTTTTTTAATACAAATATGGTTCCCGGGGCCTGGAGGAGAGTCTCCTCTCCTCCACCCCGGGTATAACCCGCACATTATCCGCATTACTTCCCGCATGGTGGGCACAGCCCCATGCGAGAAGTAAGCGGATCAATGCACTTCTATGGGTGCAGAATCGCTGCGATTCTGCACAAAGAAGTGACATGGTCCTTCTTTTTTTCCGCAGCAATTCTGCGCGTTTTTTTTCGGGTTTTTCCGCATCATGTGCACTGCGGTTTCTGTTTTCCAAAACAAAAAAACAAAATCGCCGCGGTTCCGCAGTAAAAACCGCATAGTGTGAACATGGCCTAAAATGGCGAATTCTGGAAATGTTTTTGAGGTATAGATGACAAGAGCTAGCCAGTGATCGGATGTAGGGGGTTAATGAAAGAATCAAGTATGACCCCAAGACAGTGGGCATGCTACTGGGGAATAATGGTAGAACCACACACAGAAATGGCAATGTCGGGCATAGGTAGGTTAATGGAGTGTAGTGAAAAACACATCTAAAATATGCATGAGCTTTGCTAAATCTTTCAATGTGATTACTGTTTTGGCATGTAAAACATATAAAACAAATATAAAAACCATTGCTGCTTAAAAAATGATGGCAAAACAGCATATGTTGTTTAGATGCATTATTTTGATGTGGTTTTAACCACAACCAAACTGCAACATCTGAATGTAGTCTAATGTTGGCTACAAAAGAGGCATTGACTCTGTTGAGCTCCAGATTTTTTTTTATTGGTGTGCCTCAATTTTTAGGTGCAAGATACTGGTTTAAAATATACTACCCAATTGGTGGTTTACAGCAGGAAATGTAGTCTAACATGCACCAATGGTCTTACGAAACTTTCAAACTGTGTGCCCCAATATGCTAGATTTGGTGCATCTCCTAATTGTGACACTAGTAAATTTTCTCCATTATTCTTATGCTTTACATGTTTTCATATAACATAGAGCACGAGATTTATGTAATGGACTATGCAATACCTCAAGTTGTGATAATGCACAGTAGTCGGCACACATGAGACTACTATTACCAGTATCCAATGTATTACTTCAACAGTTTGTATCTCACATTAGAGTCCAGTGTAAGTCAGTTACCAGAAGCACATGCTCAGTCTAATCCCTTAGGTCAGGCGAAGTCCAGGTCAGGAGGTTGTGCAGCTGCCACAAACAAGCCAATGTCCCCAAATTAAATGCTATGGAATGCACAGCCCTTTCTGGCTAGTTTGGTATCACGTAGGCCCAGACAGAAGCTAAAAACAGCCTTCCCTCAGTCTTGCCGGCCTTCAAGGGTTAATGCATATTTAATGTATGCTCCCCTGCAGGGTATCAGGTTCATTCTATTAATACTCTTCAACTCATAAGTGATTTACTATTATCTATATCTGTTCTTAGGTAAAATGTATTGCTCATCAAGTTTCTCCAAGACAGAAATGTTACTACATGGGTGGCTTATCTGACAGGCAACACAATAAAATGTGTCAGGCATGTGATTGTTTTTCCAGATGTGTATTACAGTCCCCATAAGAAACAGTATGGAATGCTGTAAGCATGTATATCATAAACTAAAGTGCGGAAGGCACAATGCCGAAACACACGTTGGGGAAGTGGCACCATCGCTGATTACAGGTCATTTTGTCTTCTTATTCTACAACATGGCCATTTGCATCTATACTCAGGTTCCCCTTTGTGGCCAGTACATATGCACTATTGCACTTTAGTTTATGATATACATGCTTATGTCCACATGGGGGCAATATTTCATGTTTATGGTTATGATGTACAATAACAAATTGTACTGTGGTACCGTGTTAGCCAGAAAAACTAAGGTGAATACTTTTCTGCCCACTGATGACAAAAGTATTCTAGGAGTGATACACTCCTAGAATACTTTTGTCATCATTGGGCAGAAAAGTATTCACCTTCATGTTTATGGTTAAGTATTTTTTATATGCTGGCTATTTATATTTAATTACTATCCTGTGACAGCGGTTGTGCCATATTTTGGCTCACCACCTTGTATCTTTGGTTTTGTCCTGTGTTCCAATGTTTTTATATATTTTTCTGTATGTTTTTTAATAATGTACCCCTTTTTTTATACAATTTTTTTTTGCACTTGTCCCTTTTTTTTATATGTTCTTCCCATTTATTTGACGTTGAACGGTTTATGTACAATGTCCTGGCACGATTTTTTTTTAAGTGATACATTATATAATCACTATTCTTGATTCTGCCTACATATTACGTGCCTTAGGGGTTAACATACGTTCAATCTATTTCATAGTGTAGCCTTATCTAGCAATGTGGTATAATTTCTTATTTTTGTAATTTCCATAATAAAACATTACATTATCTGATATTTGAGAGAGACGGGGTGTGCAGTGGGTCATCCCATATCCTGCACAATTGTGGCACATAGCCAAAGCCACTTATTGGGCAACAACATAGCTCCACCTGTGGGATGACATAGATAAGTGGAAAGCTGTAACAATGGCCCTATGTCTAGCCGGCATCACATGTATCAGCAGTGAGAAGTTATTTTGCGTGTGATGTCCTAATTATATAATCTAAGTTAAGTAGCAATAGTTTTACTATTACTAGTATTTGCATCTAGGACAACTTTGCATGAATAAATGTAATGTCCAACAGGCAAGCTATCTATTGGCTGTGCTGTACTGCCTATGACAGAACTCGTCAATCATTAAAAGGATTGTCTCAAGTTTGTTCTTCGGGAGTGCACCGCTCCTTTGGCTTTGTGCTTAGAGGGGGAAATCATGGTCCTAAATATTGACAACTGAGCCGCTGGCTTGAACTTAATGCTTTCAGATGCTGCTGGCAGAGGCAGCAGCTTTGCCTCTCCAGCATCACAGAAGTGCAGGGATTGTGAGCCTGCCTGGATCCAACCACCTTCAGAGCAACACTGGCAAGCTACACAGCAAACAGTTGGCAAGCGCAAGCTCTTTGCCTAAGAAACCAGCCACGTCAGCAAAGAGAGACGTAAATTCTAAAACTAAAACTTACTCCATTCTTGAGAAATTACAGGGTTTTTAATAAGAGGTCAATTGCAAAGTTGATTGTTTTTATAAACACTTTGCAATTTTAACTATTTGCAAAGATGACACAACCCCTTTACATATGTAGTGTTCACCTTCACAATAATCGGGAGCTGCATAAACCCCAGAACCACATTGACTAACAATCTAAAGCTATACATATATCATACTAAACAAAAAGTGGTGTCTATGGTACCAACTATGTGTGCAGAAAATGGACAAATAAAAATGTACAATCAGCCATTTGCCAGACCTGCCTTGTTTTGTGTCGACACTCATCTTACTAGTGGCACACTCAGCTCATCATTGGTCTGTGTTCATGCCACAGAATTTGGAATCTACATCTGCTATTAGCAGCCGTAGATTTGAGCTACAAATTTCCACTATTTGTGGCATAAATTGTAGTGATTTACAGAAATTCTAAACAAATGTGGCCAGCCATGTCCCCTTTTCTCATCATATTTGAAAAGTGTTGAGAAGTGTAAAAAGTCAAACATTGTCTGTGCAAAAAAAAAAAAGCTAAGAAAGTGGTTTAAGGTATATTTTTTTTCCACTGAAAATGCCAGCATCCTGAGTGCTTCTCGTAGATAACCCCCTCCCCAACATCATGATGTTGTTTTACACCTAATAATCGCAAAAGAAGCCCAGGATGTCGGGATTCACGTTCCAACCGAGGAGGTACTGCACTAGTCTGGCTGCTACGGGGTAGCACAGTAGATACCGACCAGAATAAGGTACATTTTTTTGCTCATTTCTACATTTTAAAAATACACATAAAAAATGCTAAAATAGCATTGTGGTGGGATTGTTTTTAATGGATTTATGTCTATTTTCTGCCTAGAAAAAGACACAATTTACAGGACCACCAACCATAAGCTGTGGTAGATCTGACACATGGATCCCAAATTTATTAAGAAGTTGGCGTTTCTTAATCAATTAGGAGCTCCTGCTAGATTGTGAAGAATCATATGTTGCTTTCATGTTATCTTGCAAGGCTTCCCATAGGCCAGGAAAATCACAGCCTTCTATGACTTACAAAATTGCAGCGCTATAATAATTCTAAGCATTTCCAATATTACGCTGACCCTGCATCGATATTATGTAATGTGTTAGCAAATCTCCCGCTGAGTTGTAAACACTTTCCAGCCCATCTCCTGCTGGGTAAAATAATCAAGATGGGAGAGGTTAAAAGTGTAAAGTTACTTACAATGCTCATACATCCAGACATGCAGCATTACCATTGGCCTCTATTTTCAGAGATGTCAGTGAGAACAGTGCCCTTCTTTTCAACTCTTGCATTTACTAACCTGTCAGATTTTTCCATCTTCTTGTAAATATGAGAAAGAAGAGGCAAAAACGGCAGCTGCATATAATCAAACTGGCCATACACTGAGGGCAAAAATATATTGGCATTTCACTAATGTAATGTTAGTATGCAGCCTGAATAAAGAATTTAGCCTCTGTTGGCTTCTCTCTATATGTCAGAAGACAAGAGATTATTTTACAACACTCTGTAGCCCAGGATCTCATGTACAATTCCCAGCCTCTTAGTAGTAGTAGTAGTAGTAATAGTAGTAGTAGTAAGTAGTTTGTTGACAGTTAAAAGCAATCCGTACCCTCCGGGATGTATATGACCTGTTAATATGGGCATACAGGTAATAGAAATGTTAATATAGTCCTACTTGTATGACTCATATTAATGGTCTTGTTGCTGAGAAATGTTGCATTCTGTCTTTATGTTAATGATTCCTTCCAGGCTCCTGGGTGTGCGGTCAGGGCTGTGGAGTCGGGGCCCATTTTGGTGGATTCGGAGGTTTGGCTTACCAACTCCACAGCCCTGGCAGGGCTGTGGAGTCGAAGCCCATTTTAGTGGAATCGTTGTGATGGAAATTGAGGAGTCGGAGTTGGAGGTTTAGCTTACCAACTCCACAGCCCTGGTGTGGTCCGTGGAAGAAATCCCTGCCTCCTGTCTTTATTGTAACACTTACCCCCTCCCATCAGCGTCAGTTCTTACCCCGGAATCACGCGCCTGCACCCTGCATTCCCGCAGAAATACATACCTTATCATCCCTTCTGTGGACACTGCATTCAGGGATCTTATGCCAGGCGCCGGTGACTTCCACTCCAGTGACCTCTGGTGTGTGCGCTGAAAAGGTGCTCTCCCCACTTCCTTGCATAGTCATCACCATGTACACATGGTTCCTAGTGATGACTCTACAAGGAGGAAGTAGGGAGAGCATATTTTCGCCGCACACACCGGGGTCACAGTGACTCGCTGGCGCCTGCACAGAAGATCCCTGAATGCAGCGCCCACATAAGGGATGATGAGGTATGTATTTCTGAGGGCGTGCAGGGCGCAGAACTGACGCTGATGGGAAAGGGTAAGTATTACAATGAGGAGAGGAGGCAGGGATTTCTTCCAGGCACCGTATTCCCCGGAGCTTGGAAGAAATCATTAACATAAGGAAAGAATATAACATTTCTCAGCAACAAGACCTTTAATATGAGGCAGACAGGTAGGACCGGTGTAACATTTATATTACCTGTATGCCCATATTAATAGGTCATATACGTCCCGAAGGGTGACAGATTCATTTAAAAGAAGTGGCATGATTGTCTTTCCTTCTGGTCTAATTTGTCTTTAAATAAGCTCATTTATATTGTATATTTTGTTTTTTTCTAATGTTATGTTTTATGCTTTAAACTCTATTTAGACTCAAAATTAATGTCGCTTTTAAATAATTATTAAGGGCTTGTTCACATGTAGCGTTTTTGCCACATTTTACAGTACCAACAAGGTAAATGAGATTCCTGAAATATCCTGCACTCTGCTTTTTTACCTTTTTAGATTTGAACCTTTAGGTTATGTTCTCACAATGAGCTTTTTCTGAGTTTTTGACGCTGCGGAATTTCTGCACCTATTATTTAAATTAGGTTACTTGTGCTTAGTGCAGAGTTTATTGGGAAAACACCAGAAAAAAAAGTGTAAGCTATCTGTGAAGGAAAAACACTAAAAGTAGAAAATATTTGATAATGCAATCAAGACTATCAAGTGCATCTGTCATAATAAACAACACTAAAATAAGAGTTAAAATTTATACAAATAATGCAGCAAAAAATGGCAAAACAAATCTTTGCAGAACAGTCTTGAGATTTGTATTGTATATTGTGTGTGAATTTCCAATACTTATATGTCACCAATGAATGATATAATACAAGTAAACGGAGTTGTACAAGAACTGTTTTCACACACTGGGAAATTAGGTTATTTTGAAATAAATGCAACTGTATCCAATGTTTTGTTATAATAAATCACAAAAAAACAACCATGTTTTCATGTAGCTATGTAAAACATAAGCCCCTTTACCTTCAGCTGTAACTCTTTGTATCTTTTTGACATACGGATCAATAGTGTTTCATCATTCATCATTGCTGGTTTCTCCTTGTAGTACTGTACCATCGCCTCTGCTGCCTCAGTGTATGCCATTTCTAGAAATGCCTGGAAGTATAATGAGAAAATATCTATTTATATACAGGACCAAATTGAACTGGTAACAATACTTCATATGTGATTTTTTATTTTGTTTTTTTTGCAGATAGCATCAGATTACAGTGAATCAACACATTGCATAATGATGGGGTTTTTTTGCACATACAGCATACAGTGGGTACGGAAATATTCAGATTCTTTAAAATTTTTCACTCTATGTTTCATTGCAGCCATTTGGTAAATTAAAAAAAGTTAATTCTTTTCTCATTAATGTACACTCTGCACCCCATCTTGACTGAAAAAAACAGAAATGTAGAAATTTTTGAAAATTTTATAAAAAAGAAAAACTGAAATATCACATGGTCATAAGTATTCAGACCCTTTGCTCAGATACTCATATTTAAGTCCCATGCTGTCCATTTCCTTGTGATCCTCCTTGAGATGGTTCTTCTCCTTCATTGGAGTCCAGCTGTGTGTAATTAGACTGATAGGACTTGATTTGGAGCGGCGCACACCTGTCTATATAAGACCTCACAGCTCAAAGTGCATGTCAGACCAAAGAAGAATCATGAGGTCAAAGGAACTGACCAAAGAGTTCAGAGACAGAATTGTGGCAAGGCTCAGATCTGGCCAAGGTTACCACAGAATTTCTGCAGAACTCAAGGTTTCTAAGAACACAGTGGCCTCCATAATCCATAAATGGAAGAAGTTTGGGACCACCAGAAGTCTTCCTAGACCTGGCCGTCCAGCCAAACTGAGCAAACATGGGAGAAGAGCCTTGGTGAGGGAGGTAAAAAAGATCTCCAAGATCACTGTGGCTGAGCTCCAGAGATGCAGTAGGGAGATGGGAGAAAGTTCCACAAAGTCAACTATCACTGCAGCCCTCCACCAGTCAGGCCTTTATGGCAGAGTGGCCCAACTGAAGCCTCTCCTCAGTGCAAGACATATGAAAGCCCGCATAGAGTTTGCTGAAAAACACATGAAGGACTCCCAGACTATGAGAAATAAGATTCTCTGGTCTGATGAGATGAAGATAGACCTTTTTTGGTGATAATTCTAAGCGGTATGTGTGGAGAAGATCAGGCCCTGCTCATCACCTGCCCAACACAATCCCAACAGTGAAACATGGTGGAGGCAGCATCATGCTATGGGGGTGTTTTTCAGCTGCAGGGACAGGACGACTGGTTGTCATTGAAGGAAACATGAATGCAGCCAAATACAGAGATATCCTGGATGAAAACCTCTTCCAGAGTGCTCTGGACCTCAGACTTGGCCGAAGGTTCACCTTCCAACAAGACAATGACCCTAAGCACACAGCTAAAATAAGAATTCTTGACTGGCCCAGCCAGAGCCCTGACCTAAACCCAATTGAACATTTCTGGAGAGACCTAAAAATGGCCGATCACCAACGTTCACCATCCAAGCTGACGGAACTTGAGAGGATCTGCAAGGAAGAATGGCCAAGGATCCCCAAATCCAGGGGTGAAAAACTTGTTACATCATTCCTAACAAAGACTCATGGCTGTACTAGCTCAAAAGGGGCTTCTCCTCAATACTAAGCAAAGGGGCTGAAGACTTACGACCATGGGATATTTCAGAGTTTTTTTTTTTTACAAATTTGCAAAAATGTCTACATTTCTGTTTTTTTTTCAGGCAAGAGGGGGTGCAGAGTGCACATTAATGAGAAAAAATGAACTTTTTTGAATTTACCAAGTGGCTACAATGAAACAAAGAGTGAAAAATTTAAAGGGGTCTGAATACTTTCCCTACCCACTGTATATCAATTTTATGTCCCATGCAACATTATTAACCCCTTTAGTGTTGCAGCAATTATTGCTGGTTACTTTCTAGTTTTGTTCATCTCGCCTGTGTTTTTTTGTTATTCCATTGTCATAGCCATATTTTGTTCATTGTTTTTTTGCATTTCATTTTATCAGAATCTACTGTGCTGTAAATATGACGTTAACTTTTAGGTTTGGGTCAGTATGATTAGTGTGATACTAAATTTTTTGAGTTTTTGTCATGTTTTACCGTCTCTAGCAAATTAAGAACTTGTCAATTTATTTTTTTAAAAGGTGCTACATGTTGCTATATTTTTAGAGACGTAATTGCGTTTAGAGGGATCTCAATGTCTAAGTCTACTCTATACACTCTCTGTTGTCCTCTGCCGTGAATATGTGTCAGACTTTGCCAGCATGTTAATGCTATATTCCCATGCTGCAATTTTATGGCATATATGGTGTAGTTTGCTGCACACGGGATACATTCTTTGCAGGAAAGTCTCAATTCTGATTAATCTTGTGTTGCCCGGCAGTCCGACACCCTCTTAACAGAAAGTCATGTTGTATTGAGGCAAAATGCCATCATCAATAGTTGTGGTGTCCACCATGTATTGAAACAGTTTCATCACTCGGGGATGAATTTATGCACAAAATCAAAATATATCTTTGTATACTGAAAAGGTGCAGTCTAAAATTACCTGATTTGTTGATTTCATCAAAATGTAGTTGGTGACTTTCCCGAATGGTAGGCCGAGGTTAACAACGTCTGTCTCGTTGCAGCTTCCTTCAGGAAGATTGCAAATATGAACCACCCGACCAATCGAAGATTTTCTCTGTGTAAACTAAGAAATCACAATACCAGTATTACTATCAGATTATTATTATTTTTTTAAACTTTAATTTGTATTTAAACTTTTTAGTAAGTAATAAACAATAAGCTTACAAAACATTTTTATATAAATGACATGGCAAATCCTCTCCTCATAATAATAAAAGGAGCTTAACTACATCTAGTAGATCCTTTCAATTCATACTTTTAAAAGGAATACAGACATTTCAGTTACGGTATATGCATTCCTTATATGCGCATTAATTATCAGATTATTAATATCATCTTTTATTAGGATGGTCTGCTGTTGTAGTGAGCATAGATTCATTATCAAGGGCAAGTCACAGTGGCTGAATGTTACAGTATCAGTCCAAATAAAGTCACATTTACCGTACTTGTATCTTTGTGTTACTTACTGATATTAACCACTTATAGCACTAAGAGAAATAAAGCTGGATGGCTGACAAGTTATTGCTGAGCTCTCCCATTACAATTTTCCTAGAGTGGATAGAGAGCTTAGCACTTGCAGAATGATGGGATAGACCAGAAACAACACATATGCTTGTCTCTAGAGAGGGGATTTAAGGGATCTCTTCCAGTTTGAGAGTTGTTGCTGACATGACACAACCTTTATGATAATATTTTGCAGGCCTATTGTTCACACTACCCGTCTTACATAGGAAACGTGGAAAAGCTGTTTATAGCAACTCCTCAGCTCCCAGATCTTATTTTGTGGTGTCTACTTTTTACAAAGCTGCAACCACATTTTTTTTTTAGCATGTGCAACTGCTCCACTTTTCGTGCAACAGTTTTTACATCTGCTCCCATTATTACTTGCTTTAGACATATCCTTTATCCTAAAACTAAGGCGACTATGGATGCCCCAGTTAGTTGGGAATAAATTATCAATAAAGAAAATGAAAGATATCCCCCTGAGATCTTTGATGAGCTCTTAGGGAACAAATGATGTAAAAAATAAATATCCACATTTAAAAAACTAGCAAACATTTTTTAAAGTAATAATAAATAAAAAGTCCCCACCGCAAGAAAAGGAAAAAAAAAAAAAAGAATCCTGCATCGAGCAGGGGGTTGGACACGATGACCCTTAGGTCACTTCAAACTCTAACATTTTATGATTTTATGACATTTTTCATATAAAGCACATGTTATTACATGTAGCAACAAAAACTACATCTGTTAGGCTGGTTTCACACTTGCGTTGGGCAGAGCTGCGGAGGGCTGCGTAGTTCCTCCGTTATGCCCCTCCCACTGCCGCACCTCTTTCATTCAGCTCCGCCCACGTCGGCATGTGTTTTGCGTACCTATCTTTAACATTGGGTACGCAGGCCATGCGAATGTATGCAGATGCCTCCGCATGCATCGTTTTGATGTTGCATTTTGTTGCGGTCGGCGCAGCGTCAAAACGACGCATGCGGAGGCATCCGCGTACATTCGCATGGCCTGCGTACCCAATGTTACAGATAGGTATGCAGGACGCATGCCGACGTAGACCGAGCTGAATTGAAGAGCTGCAGCAGTGGGCGGGGCTTAACAGAGGAAGTACGCAGCCCTCCTCAGCTCTTCACAACGCAAGTGTAAAACCAGCCATAATACTCAGAAAACCATTATAACCTGTAGAATTTGTTCAATGGGTTACCTGGTATGAAACATAAACAGTAAAAGATAAATCAAAATAAAATTAAAACAAAAATAGCTTTTTTTCTATGTTTGTGTTGCAGAAAAAACACATATAAAATACTCCATAATTTATGTACAGTATATACCAAAATGGGGCTTAAAAAAAATACAATTTGTCCCACATAAAATAAAACCTTACACAGCGACGTCAGTGAAAAAGTAAAGAAAGTTGTGGCTGCAGAAAAGAGGACGTGATCGCAGAAGGCATGTTTTACTCTGAAACGCAGCGGCATTTCAGAGAAAACATGATTTGAAAAGCCGGATGGATGTCTCTGCCTACTTTGTGTCTCTGCTGATTAGTCTAGTGCAGTCCCTGGCTTCTTCCTGCCCCTCTCCTCATGACTGACAGGTTTCTCCCTAAGGCTTCTTTCACACTTCAGTTGTTTGGCGTCAGTCTCTACCGACATAATGACGGATCCGTCACAATTGTTGAGAAAACGGTTCTAACGGATCCGTTTTTTTGATGGATTTGTTACTTGGGGGTTGTCTGGGAAAAGTATCTACTTTTTGGAGCATGCGTAATTGAAAAAACGGATTGGGGCGACGGATCCGCTGAAAAAACGGTTGCGGCGGATCCGTCGGCCATAGGCGGCCATTCTATGGTGATCCGCCATTTCGGCGTTGACAAAAAACGTTTCAATATCCGTCTATTTTCAGAAAACGTCCGCCAAATTTCGATGGATCCGTCGCATGGCGGATGGAACGGACGACCATCTGTCACAATCCGTCGCTAATGCAAGTCTATGGGAAAATAACGGATCCGTCAAAAAAATTGACAGATCTGTTATTTGAGGAAAATGGCGGTTTTAGACGCCAAACAACTGAAGTGTGAAAGAGGCCTAAGTTTGCATGCTTCAGACTGCATCAATCTACGGTAGTTAGCTAAGACACTAGTCCACGGCCGGGTTTTCCTTGTACGGTATGTTTTCTTTGAAATGCTGCAGCGTACCTACCTGCAATGACACAGACTCTGACTCATGCCCGTGATTAGATCAGCATGAATCTGAGGTCAGGTTCCCGTTATTGCCCTTTCTGGACTGGACATTAAGTGGTTAAAGCTGAATGACTAAAATAATGGACACTATGAACTGTAAGCAGTGAATTTTTACACCATGCTTGCCCTTATGATGGCAGGAGCTTGTGGCGGGACTGGGGATGCTGCAGGTCAGTATACAAGGCAAAGTTTGACCAGCTTAGAGATGCCCTTAATCTGGTAGACTGGGACAATATCCTCAGAAATAAGAATACAGATAATAAATGGGAAATGTTTAAGAACATCCTAAATAGGCAGTGTAAGCGGTTTATACCTTGTGGGAATAAAAGGACTAGAAATAGGAAAAACCCAATGTGGCTAAACAAAGAAGTAAGACAGGCAATTAACAGTAAAAAGAAAGCATTTGCACTACTAAAGCAGGATGGCACCATTGAAGCTCTAAAAAACTATAGGGAGAAAAATACTTTATCTAAAAAAACTAATTAAAGCTGCCAAAAAGGAAACAGAGAAGCACATTGCTAAGGAGAGTAAAACTAATCCCAAACTGTTCTTCAACTATATCAATAGTAAAAGAATAAAAACTGAAAATGTAGGCCCCTTAAAAAATAGTGAGGAAAGAATGGTTGTAGATGACGAGGAAAAAGCTAACATATTAAACACCTTCTTCTCCACGGTATTCACGGTGGAAAATGAAATGCTAGGTGAAATCCCAAGAAACAATGAAAACCCTATATTAAGGGTCACCAATCTAACCCAAGAAGAGGTGCGAAACCGGCTAAATAAGATTAAAATAGATAAATCTCCGGGTCCGGATGGCATACACCCACGAGTACTAAGAGAACTAAGTAATGTAATAGATAAACCATTATTTCTTATTTTTAGGGACTCTATAGCGACAGGGTCTGTTCCGCAGGATTGGCGCATAGCAAATGTGGTGCCAATATTCAAAAAGGGCTCTAAAAGTGAACCTGGAAATTATAGGCCAGTAAGTCTAACCTCTATTGTTGGTAAAATATTTGAAGGGTTTCTGAGGGATGTTATTCTGGATTATCTCAATGAGAATAACTGTTTAACTCCATATCAGCATGGGTTTATGAGAAATCGCTCCTGTCAAACCAATCTAATCAGTTTTTATGAAGAGGTAAGCTATAGGCTGGACCACGGTGAGTCATTGGACGTGGTATATCTCGATTTTTCCAAAGCGTTTGATACCGTGCCGCACAAGAGGTTGGTACACAAAATGAGAATGCTTGGTCTGGGGGAAATTGTGTGTAAATGGGTTAGTAACTGGCTTAGTGATAGAAAGCAGAGGGTGGTTATAAATGGTATAGTCTCTAACTGGGTCGCTGTGACCAGTGGGGTACCGCAGGGGTCAGTATTGGGACCTGTTCTCTTCAACATATTCATTAACGATCTGGTAGAAGGTTTACACAGTAAAATATCGATATTTACAGATGATACAAAACTATGTAAAGCAGTTAATACAAGAGAAGATAGTATTCTGCTACAGATGGATCTGGATAAGTTGGAAACTTGGGCTGAAAGGTGGCAGATGAGGTTTAACAATGATAAATGTAAGGTTATACACATGGGAAGAAGGAATCAATGTCACCATTATACACTGAATGGGAAACCACTGGGTAAATCTGACAGGGAGAAGGACTTGGGGATCCTAGTTAATGATAAACTTACCTGGAGCAGCCAGTGCCAGGCAGCAGCTGCCAAGGCAAACAGGATCATGGGGTGCATTAAAAGAGGTCTGGATACACATGATGAGAGCATTATACTGCCTCTGTACAAATCCCTAGTTAGACCGCACATGGAGTACTGTGTCCAGTTTTGGGCACCGGTGCTCAGGAAGGATATAATGGAACTAGAGAGAGTACAAAGGAGGGCAACAAAATTAATAAAGGGGATGGGAGAACTACAATACCCAGATAGATTAGCGAAATTAGGATTATTTAGTCTAGAAAAAAGATGACTGAGGGGCGATCTAATAACCATGTATAAGTATATAAGGGGACAATACAAATATCTCGCTGAGGATCTGTTTATACCAAGGAAGGTGACGGGCACAAGGGGGCATTCTTTGCGTCTGGAGGAGAGAAGGTTTTTCCACCAACATAGAAGAGGATTCTTTACTGTTAGGGCAGTGAGAATCTGGAATTGCTTGCCTGAGGAGGTGGTGATGGCGAACTCAGTCGAGGGGTTCAAGAGAGGCCTGGATGTCTTCCTGGAGCAGAACAATATTGTATCATACAATTAGGTTCTGTAGAAGGACGTAGATCTGGGGATTTATTATGATGGAATATAGGCTGAACTGGATGGACAAATGTTTTTTTTCGGCCTTACTAACTATGTTACTATGTTACAGCATGTGTCCTGTGAACACAAATGCCTATTTGTAGATTACGTAGCTAGACTTTTCTAGAAACCTGACCACTTTGTTTATGATTTAAGCAGAGGCAGGTATACCTTCTATGTCTCCCAGTACAGTACCATCTGCTGCATTTGGAAGTGAATATTGCTGCACAAGTCATTTCCTCCTTTCTATCAAAGTGTTGTGGTAAATAACATTCTGACTGCAAATCCATGAGACTCCTTCCTTCCTGTCTACTAGAGGGAGATCTTGTGCAGCACAACTTAAAGTAACACAAGCTGTTGTTTTATATTGCAAAGACTAGAGCTGGTCCATTGAAGATTGGGGAAACAGCCAGTTCTCCTGTAAAGAAGCCCCTTTTGTAGTGTTTTGTTTCTCTGAACATGGACTAAGACCTTTCGCAATTTGCATCCTTAGGTTGTGCAGTCCTCTGTGAGATATTATGTCAGCAACCGGGGCTGGCTCCAGGTTTTTGTGGGCCCTGGGCGAAAACTTCTCAGTGGCCCCTTTAATACATACCACAATACATGATGCACAGATACGGCAGAGAAATAAAGGTACAGTACAATGCCAAAGATTTCACTTCTTACATTACATGAGTGATATCAATAGCTCAGAAACCAGACAGTATAGTCCTCCATACAGTATTATGGGCACCACAAAGTGCTCCATACAGAATAATGAGCCCCATATATTGTTCCATACAGAATACTGGGACCCACATAATGCTCCATCCAGAATAATGAGCCCCATATATTGCTCCATACAGTATAATGAGCCCCATATAATGCCCCATACAGAATAGTCCTCATAAATTGCTCCATACAGTATATGATGGGCACCATATAATGCTCCAAACAGAATGGGCCCCAAATAATGCTCCATATCTAATGAGCCCCATAAGATGCGCCATATGTAATTGGCCCCATATACTGCTCCATATATAATTGGCCCCATATACTGCTCCATATATAATTGGCCCCATATACTGCTCCATATATAATTAGCCCCATATACTGCTCCATATATAATTGGCCCCATATACTGCTCCATATACAATTAGCCCCATATACTGCTCCATATATAATTAGCCCCATATACTGCTCCATATATAATTGGCCCCATATACTGCTCCATATATAATTGGCCCCATATACTCACCTCTTGTCGCTGGCTGCTGCTCTGCTCCAGACTCCTTGGTGTATTCCGGCTCTCCGCACTGTGACAGTTCAGGCAGAGGGAGCACAGTACTGACGTCATCGCGCCCTCTGACCTGTCCAGCACCTGGACCCCATAGCACGCCAGTGTGCCCGATGGCGAGTGGGTTCAAACCCCCCCCCCCCCCCGCAAGCTCAAGGCCACAGCACTTACCCGGGTGCTGACGCTGCCCCTGTCAGCAGCACAAATCTTGTACTCGTTCTTAAAGTTTGTTACTCTGCATCAATACTGGTTAATACATAAGCCTGCGCAATAGTGGTCTGTAGATTATTATTATTATTATTATTTATTTATATAGCACCATTGATTCCATGGTGCTGTACATGAGAAGGGGTTACATACAAGTTACAGATATCACATACAGTAAACAAACTAACAATGACGGACTGATACAGAGGGGCGAGGACCCTGCCCTTGCGGGCTTACATTCTACAGGATTATGGGGAAGGAGACAGTAGGTTGAGGGTTGCAGGAGCTCCGGTGTTGGTGAGGCGGTAGCTCCAGTGTTGGTGAGGCGGTAGCTTCGATAGTGATGAGGCAGCAGCGGTGTCAGTGCAGGCTGTAGGCTTTCCTGAAGAGATGAGTTTTCAAGTTCCGTCTGAAGGATCCGACTGTGGTTGATAGTCGGACGTGTTGGGGCAGAGAGTTCCAGAGGATGGGGGATATTCGGGAGAAGTCTTGGAGGCGATTGGATGAGGAGCGAATAAGTGTGGAGGAGAGAAGGAGGTCTTGGGAGGACCAGAGGTCACGTGAGGGAAGATATCGAGAGATTAGTTCAGAGATATATGAAGGAGACAGGTTGTGGATGGCTTTGTAGGTCAGTATTAGCAATTTGAACTGGATACGCTGAGGGAATGGGAGCCAGTGAAGAGATTTGCAGAGGGGGGAAGCGGAGGAGTAGCGAGGAGAGAGATGGATTAGTCGGGCAGCAGAGTTAAGGATGGACTGGAGAGGTGCAAGGGTGTTAGCAGGGAGGCCACAGAAAAGGATGTTGCAGTAGTCAAGGCGGGAAATGATGAGGGCGTGCACAAGCATTTTAGTAGATTGGGGGTTGAGGAAAGGACGGATCCTGGAGATATTTTTGAGCTGGAGGCGACAGGAGGTGGAAAGAGCTTGGATGTGTGGTTTGAAGGACAGGGCAGAGTCGAAGGTTACTCCGAGGCAGCGGACTACGGGTACAGGGGAAAGCATGATGTCATTGACTGCGATAGATAGGTCAAGTAAGGAAGATTTGTGGGATGGAGGAAAGATGATGAGTTCAGATTTGTCCACATTGAGTTTGAGGAAGCGAGAGGAGAAGAAGGAGGATATGGCTGATAGGCACTCTGGGATTCTGGACAGCAGAGCGGTGACGTCTGGGCCAGAGAGGTAGATCTGAGTGTCGTCAGCATAGAGGTGGTACTGGAATCCATGGGACTTTATGAGTTGTCCCAAGCCAAGTGTATAGATTGAGAAGAGCAGGGGTCCTAGAACAGAGCCTTGGGGGACTCCAACAGAGAGAGGGTGGGATGAGGAGGTAGTATGGGAGTGGGAAACGCTGAATGTGCGGTTGGAAAGGTACGAGGCGATCCAGAATAGGGCGAGGTCTTTGATGCCAAAGGAGGAGAGGATCTGTAGTAGGAGGCAGTGGTCAACTGTGTCGAAAGCAGAGGACAGGTCTAGAAGGAGGAGTACAGAGTATTGTCCAGTAGCTTTGGCGGTAAGTAGGTCGTTAGTGATTTTGGTCAGGGCAGTCTCAGTTGAGTGATGGGGGCGGAAACCAGATTGTAGATTGTCGTAGATTGTAGATTCTTATTTAGCTCCGAGAAGTTTGTCTGGACTGGATAAAAATGTGTGAATGAACCTTCAGGTATAAGATATTTTGGATCTATGTGGGTTTTCAAGTTCAAGATGAAAACAAGAATTTTCATATTCAATTACAGCTAGCAGAGATATGGAAATGTGTGATTAATTGAAGCAGAAACGATTTTAGAAAGTTCTTACCAAAAGTTTAATCTCATGTTTAGGCAAGTACATGTCATTGAAGTCTTCTATTGTTTCTTCCTTGTCGTTAAGAAAACTAATTTTGACTAAATTCCAAAATATCAAACTTATCCAGTGGGAATGTGAGTGCGATGTGGGGATATTCCAGTCACCTTATGGCTCTCCTCAGTGCTGACAGGTATCCTGACATCTGTGCAAACATTCAGGACTTCCCCCGTCTGAACTTCAAATGGTCTTAACACCAGGCTTAGAGGAAAGTAAAAGGCTTGCCACTGTCTTGGCTGGAATAGTAAAGTCTATGGTTCTTATTAAAGTCGTGTTCTGCTACTGTACACCCCTTACTTCCTGAAATAGAGTACATGATGTATGGCAGGACATCCAGCATTCTAGGTTACAATCATCTATCATCCTTGGGCTTCTTGCTACTTTATCTCATGATATAATTATTTCTTCATTGAATCTGTGCTCTCATGGTTACTTTTTGATTAGGGTTGTCCTAAGTAATGAACAGCCCGTAAATGCACAGTATATTGTCTCTTTAAATCTGATCCCAAAAGCATGTGGATGTAGTATATGTATAGAAATAACTGCATACATCCTGCCCGTATATAGCTGTACTAGATGGTGGCCTGATTCTAACGCATCGGGTATTCTAGAATAGGTATAGTAGTATATAGCACAGCCATGTAGTATATAGCACAGCCATGTAGTATATAACACAGCCACGTAGTATGCAAGGCTGCTGCAAGGCTTCTGTGCTAACCACTGCGCCACCGGGCAGCACGGTGGCGCAGTGGTTAGCACAGCAGCCTTGCAGCGCTGGAGTCCTGGGTTCAAGCCCCACGAAGGACAACATCTGCAAAGAGTTTGTATGTTCTCTCCGTGTTTGCGTGGGTTTCCTCCGGGTACTCCGGTTTCCTCCCACATTCCAAAGACATACTGATAGGGAACCTAGATTGTGAGCCCAACGGGGACAGGGATGAAAATGTGTGCAAACTGTAAAGCGCTGCGTAATATGTTAGCGCTATATAAAAATAAAGATTATTATTATTATTATATAACACAGCCAGCCACGTAGTATATAGCAGCCACATAGTATATAGCAGCCACATAGTATATAGCACAGCTCACATAACACAGACAGCCACGTAGTATATAGCGCAGCCACGTAGTATATAACACAGCCCACGTAATATATAACACAGACCACATAATATATAGCACAGCCCATGCAGCATATAACACAGCCCACGCAGTATATAACACAGCCCACGCAGTATATAACACAGCCCACGTAGTATATAACACAGCCTACGTAGTATATAGCACAGCCACATAGCATATAACACAGCCCACGCAGTATATAACACAGCCCACGTAATATATAGCAGTGTGGGCACCATATCCCTGTTAAAAAAATAAAATAAAAAATAGTTACATACTCACCCTCCGGCATCCACCGAAGCGAGACCGCTAAGTCATCTGGATAATTTCGCAATGCATCACTGGGAACGGAAGCTGGCGGCCGCATCGCGCACCGATGGACGTCGGAAGTTGAGAATAGCACAATTTTTTTTTTATTATTATTTTTAACATTATATATTTTTATTATTGATGCTGCATAGGCAGCATCAATAGTAAAAAGTTGGTCTGGGATGGGGCGACACACTGGTACTGACTGGAGGGGAGTAGGGAGGTGGCACTGACTGGAGGAGAGTAGGGAGGGGCCAATTCACGGCCGTACTAAGCCTGTTGCTGATTGGTCGCGGCCAGCTGGCGGGATTTCCGTTACAGACAGAAAGACAGACAGACAAACAGACAGAAGTACCCCTTAGACGATTATATAGATAGATGTATATAGGCATGCCATGGTAAATGAACATATGCCCAACCTGCAGCTGCAATCTCAAAGATCAGCTGCTACCAAATACCTTTCAACAATATATCTTACGGTAAAGTCAAATCTCTTCAAAAGACCACCTCTGTGAGAAGACCACCCACTTAACCAGACCAGATTGTCAGTTCCACCATATATTATGCATACTAACCATGTAGATTCAGAAAACCATCCGCTCTGTTGTCAGATTTAATAGGGGTCTCAGTAGTCGGACCTACGGCAATCAGTAAGTTATCCACCATCTTATGGGTAGGGGATAGTATGGAAACTTGATACAAATCCTTAAAGTGTTTAGTCTTAAGTTGAAATACTACTGGACTGCAAAGTCGTAGATAAGTAATAAGACAAACATTCTTCTTCAACCTCCTCCATATCTTTTCCAAAGTCATATTCCGGATATCTCTACATGTGCACTGAGTAGATAATATTTAGAATCAGCAATATACAGTTAATGACAAGCACAGAAACTTGTGGGCTTATGAACATTCTTTACACGGACATCATACAAGTGCCGACTGAGACAGTTACTTTGGAGGGACATCTACAAACCACCCCTCATATCATGGCTACTGCATATAAGTAAACTATTGTTAATAATCTCAAATTTGTGAAACACGTGTGGAAGTCACACTGAGGGACTGAGAACATTCACCAGCCAGACAGATAGTATATCAGACTAATTACTGTACCTTCACAACAATGGGTGGTCCAGAGAAGGGCGCTCCAGACTGGAGAAATGAGGCAGCTGGTGCAGGGGGAGGGTAGAGCTTATCAATATCTGATACAAAGCCTGGGAAAATAAACAATATAATTATTAATGATGTATAAAAGTGCTACATTTGAGAGCACAGTCACACATGTACTTTGTACATTTTTCATCTGTTATGGCATCAATATGGAAGTAAAGCTATATCTATACACTGTACGATCGAAATATCTCTTTGAAAAATAAAATAGTGGATGCCACTTACCACTCCATACAAGTACTAATATCTGACCAAGTGATGATGCAATCTGAATAAACTAGATCTATAATTCTGGCTGTATAGCCCCAACATATATCTTTTACAGGATAGGTATTTTCAATACAGGGTTCCAAATCCCCGCTATTTACACACAGCCACAAAGGCAGCGACTATTAGCAGAAGCTTACTTTAAGCGAACCTGTCATCAGGATTTTGCTAAGTAAACTAAAGGTATTGTCAGGTCAGCGCTGTTAGGCTAGGGTCACATTGCATTAGGGCAGTCCGTTTAGCGCATAGCGCTACGGACTGCGCTAACGCAATGTCCCAAAAGGGATCGCGTTTGCCGATCCCGCTAGCGCAGATCCCCGATCTGTGCTAGCGAGGAACGGACCCCGAACGCTGCTTGCAATGTGGGCGTGCGCTAGCGATGCGTTCGCCATTACAGGCTATGGCGGCGTTAACGGACTTCGTTACACCGCGTTATGCCGCGGTGTAACGTAGTCCGTTAAACGCGGTCACATAACGCAATGTGACCATAGCCTTACACTGATTAAAATGATACCTGGGTTGAATAAATCCATCTTGTGGTTGTTTAATCTTTGATTACAGTTTTGAGTTAATGAGGTGCTCGTGCTCCAGGGCGGGCCTGTGAGCAGGTCTTTTTTTTTTTGTGCTCTGGCCTCATCCTCATCATTCTGGCTTAAATAAAAGGTCACTGAACCTTCAGCGACATGTCTCCTATTTTAAATACTGTGCTTGCGCAGTTAATTAGGGCAGCACGGTGGCGCAGTGGTTAGCACTACAGCCTTGCAGCGCTGGGGTCCTGGGTTCTAATCCCACCCAGGACAACATCTGCAAAGAGTTTGTATGTTCTCTCCGTGTTTGCGTGGGTTTCCTCCGGGCACTCCGGTTTCCTCCCACATTCCAAAGACATACTGATAGGAATTCTAGATTGTGAGCCCAATCGGGGACAGTGATGATAATGTGTGCAAACTGTAAAGCGCTGCGGAATATGTTAGCACTATATAAAAATAAAGATTATTATTATTATTAATAGTGTGGTCTTTAAAAACAAATTTAACTGCAGCAAAATGGCGCCCTATCTATATATATAGGGTGGGCCATATATGGGGATAAACCTGGGTGGGCCATGTATATGGACAAGGTTCTAGTCGGCAAAGAGGACTAGTAAATGCAGTAAAATGTAAAAAATAAAATAAAAAAAAA
Source organism: Ranitomeya imitator (assembly GCF_032444005.1). NCBI lineage: Eukaryota > Metazoa > Chordata > Amphibia > Anura > Dendrobatidae > Ranitomeya > Ranitomeya imitator. Next base: position 842,694,029 of record NC_091283.1, on the reverse strand, counting down.
ATCCTAAAAGTTTGAATCACCACCCTATCATCAGTTAAAAATAAATATATACGGTATTTAAAAAACGCAGACGTATTTGGTATCAACGCCTCATAAAAATTTGATCTATAAAAATGTAAAAAGAAGGTTAACCTGATCAATAAACACTGTACACAGAAACAAAAATCAGGATGCCAAAATTGCATTGGTTTTTTTTTTTGGTCATTGCAATACAGCAAAAAAATGCTGTAAGAAGTAGACATGGGCGATCCCAAACAGTAAAGTTTGGCATCCGTACCGAACACATACTGCTCAGGCACGGACACTGAACACGGACTTCACCAGGAGGTCCGTGTTACTGTTCGGGTTTGGCCCCCTGACCACTGGGTGTTTGTGGCGCTGTCATGTGCATGACAACGCAGCAAACACTGCTTCTGATTGACCATAAAATCATTACCGCAGGTCAGACAGCACGGTTCCGAAAGTGTGAGCCCGCAGCTGTGAGCGAGGTAAAAAATATATCCTGGTCACTGGCATCAGCTGGTAAGACTACTGCTCCCATCAGCCAATGCCTGCGGTCGCTAATAACAGTGAGAGCAGGCAGCAACTGATGGGAGTAATCATCAGCTGGTACCTGCGCTATAAATAAATAATTGAAAAAAAAAACAGCAAAGGTTCCACTGTATTTTTGATAATCTATTAGATGTGTCAATTCTGGCACTTTGCCCGACTCTTACCACTTGCCCTGTAGCGGTGGCAGATGGGGTTCATATTTGTGGGGTTGATGTCACCTTTGTATTGTTCGGTGACATCAAGCACACGGATTAGTAATGGAGAGGCATCTATAAGAGATAATAAAAATTTAAGATTTATATTGTAAATAAACACACAGCCAGAATACAGTCCTTTAATTGAAGGGGGGTCCGCCCATCTCTTCTAGTAAAAAGCAATCAAATTTTCATGTGTATTCCAATATGGTATGTAAGACTCATGCTGGTGTGGTAGTTGGAGGCAGATATATCTCGCCCAGGTGTTTGTCCAATGTGAATTAGGCCACTCAGTATCTTCAGGGTGCTAATGGGTTAATGGTTGCAGGAATAAAAGATGACCAGCTGGGTGTTTCCAGTGTCTGCCTGGGGCACACAGATTGCCTGCCTGTGTGAGACAAACGTGAGTGAAGAGCTCTGCTCAAGATCTGTGTGATGTTAGCTGGGTGGGAGAAGCCCCCCAGTTGTTGAGATAGCAACGTATTTGTTTAGTTAGTGCCGGACAGGCTAGGATTTATTTTTATGTTTTGTTTTTTGTGTTGCTTTCACGTTAATAAATCTGACCTGAGGTCAGCCTGCTCAGAAACCTGCTGTACGCCTCAGATTCAATACACAAACCACGTGTCCTTTGACCCCAGCAAAGGCGATCCCAGAGTGTTTTGTCACATTGTGGTGGAGAACGCGGGCATACCGTGGCACAGGCGACAGCATGGAAGACGTGGTGAAAGCCTTAGTACAGTCCACTGCCGTACAGCAGCAGGCCACTGCCGCACAGCACGAAGCTAATCGCTTGATGGCCGCACAGCTGAAGGAGTTACTGGACATGACGGTTGCAGACCGCCAACTTCTCCAACAGGTGGCGCAGCGCCTGGTGAGCATGCCTGACGCTGACCCGGAAGCAGAGTCCAGAAGGATCCATGTGAGTCGATACTGGCAAAAGCTGACTGCAGAAGATGACGTCGAGGCATACCTGACAACGTTTGAGCGGACGGCATTGAGAGAGAAGTGGCCGAAGGCACGATGGGCCGATTTGATTGCCCCGTTTCTCTCCGGCGAGGCCCAAAAAGCTTACCATGATTTGGACCCGGAGGTCGCTCAGGACTTTGAGAAGCTGAAAGCTGAGATCCTGGCCCGGCTGGGTGTGACGACGGCTGTCCGTGCACAGAGGGTACATCAGTGGACATACCAGCAAGATAAACCGGCGCGGTCTCAGATGTTCGACCTGATCTACTTGACAAAGAAATGGCTGCAACCCGAGGTACTGACAATACCCGAAATAATCCAGCGGGTTGTCCTGGACAAGTACCTGAGAGTACTACCCCCAGCGCTGAAAAGGTGGGTAAGCCAAGGAAATCCCACGACAGCGGATCAACTTGTGGAGTTGGTCGAGCGTTATTCCGTGGCAGAAGGACTTCCCGACGACACCGCCAGCCCCCGGTCTGTGCCTCCTCCTTGTGGAACCGGTAAGACTGTTCCAGGGACCACGGGTGAAGGAAAATCGCTTAAAACTGTGGGGGAGGAGTCCGGGACTGCTCGCACGCCGAGACCAAGAGTATTGGACGGTGGTCTCAGTAGGGGACCTGTTAGGTGTTTCCGCTGCCATGAGAAGGGTCATGTTTCTGCGAACTGTCCTGTTACCGCTGAACCCATGCAGTGCGACGTTATAGACTCTAGAAAACGCATGTCTTTGGTTACACAGCTAGTGAGTGTGAATGCGGGTCAAAATGATACAGTGAAACACCTGTGTGAATTATCTGTTGATGGGAAAAATGTTGTGGCATTACTAGACTCTGGAAGTGTGGTGACTCTGGTGAAAGCTAGTCTGGTGGCACTTCCATCTGGTCCGTCTGACAAGTTTTCTGTGACGTGTGTGCATGGTGACACCCGCTCGTACTTAACAGCGGTCATATGGATTTCTACTCCCTATGGGTCAGTGCAGCACAAAGTGGGACTCGTCCCCGCATTGTTACAGGATATAATCCTGGGCAGGGATTTTCCCTATTTCTGGCAGTTGTGGGAGAATAAGTTGCTCCTTCACGGTAGCTGTACCCGTGAATCTTCTCCCATGCCATCTGGAGGTCCCAAGTCCCTAGAGGAGACCCCACAGGAAGATGTTGCTGGGGAGGTTGGTGAATCTAACCTTCAGTACCCCTTCTCCGTCATGGCGGGGGAAACAGAGGAAACGGGAACCTCAGCGAGAGGCGGAGGCAGACAGCCATCCGGCACCCTGCCTGCCAGATTTGGGAGTCCAGGTGGATGACTTCCACAGCGAGCAAATGAAAGATCCTACCCTAACTCCGGCTAGGAAAAATGTAAAAATGATAGATGGGGTACCCGTAGAACCTGACACTAGGCTAGCGTACCCGTATATGGTTCTTGAAAATGATTTGCTCTACCAGGTAGAGAAAAAAGGGGAAGACACAGTGCAACGGTTAGTGGTACCCAAACCTTATCGGCGGAAGGTACTGGATTTGGCCCACGGACATATAATGGGGGGACATCTGGGGGTACAGAAAACCACAGAAAGGATATTGCATTGTTTTGTGTGGCCTGGAATACATTGTGATGTGCGTAACTATTGTGAGTCCTGTCCAGAGTGCCAAATCGCGGCCCCTAAATCTCAGTTCCGTAGCCCTTTGGTACCCCTTCCTATCATCGGGGTCCCTTTTGAGAGAATTGGGATGGATTTGGTTGGGCCCCTTCCCCGATCCGCACGTGGGCACCAACATATCCTCGTTATCATGGACTATGCCACTCGTTACCCGGAAGCCGTCCCTTTGCGTAACACAGCTACCAAGACGATCGCCAAGGAATTGGTACAAGTGTTTAGTCGGGTGGGAATTCCAAAACAGATACTCACCGACCAGGGGACTCCCTTTATGTCGAGGGTAATGAAGGAGCTCTGCAGGCTCTTACAAATAGACCCATTGCGTACGTCTGTCTATCACCCTCAAACAGATGGCCTGGTTGAGCGCTTCAACAAAACCTTAAAACAGATGCTCCGGAAGGCGATAGACAAAGATGGGAAGAACTGGGATTACTTGTTACCCTATTTGCTGTTTGCCATTAGGGAAGTTCCCCAGTCTTCCACAGGGTTTTCGCCTTTCGAACTGTTGTACGCCCGTCGTCCCAGGGGACTGCTGGACGTCGCAAAAGAAACCTGGGAAGGTCAAGTCACTCCCTTTAAAACGGTGATCGACCATGTAACACAAATGCAGGATCGTATTGCCGCTGTCATGCCCATTGTTAGGGACCATATGTTACAGGCCCAGGGAGCCCAGAGGCAAAGTTATGATAGAGGCGCTAAGGTCCGTACATTTGCACCCGGCGATAGGGTGTTGGTCCTAATCCCTACGGTGGATAGTAAATTCCTGGCGAAATGGCAGGGCCCATTTGAGGTCCGAGAAAGAGTTGGTGAAGTGAACTATAAAGTGTACCAGCCGGGTAAGAGAAAACCGGAACAGATTTATCATGTGAATCTGATAAAATCCTGGAAAGACCGCTCTGCCCTAACGGCGGATCTGCCCCGTCCGGTTTGTTCACCTACTGTACCGGAGGTGCAGGTTGCTGAGACTCTCTCAGAACGACAAAAATCTGAGGTTAAGCAATTTTTGTTACAGAACCGACAGTTTTTCTCCGAAAAACCTGGCCGGACTAAGTTGGTGAAACATGAGATTGTCACAGAGCCTGGCGTCACTGTTCATGTGAAGCCCTACCGGATTCCGGAAGCCCGCCGTGAAGCCGTCTCCCGGGAAGTGATGGCAATGTTGGACTTAGGAGTCATTGAGGAGTCACACAGCTCCTGGTCCAGTCCAATTGTGTTGATACCTAAACCGGATGGCTCCATCCGGTTTTATAATGACTTTAGGAAACTGAATGCAGTTTCTAAATTTGATGCGTACCCTATGCCCCGGGTCGATGAGTTGATCGACCGGCTTGGTAAAGCCCGATACATTACGACCCTGGATTTAACAAAGGGGTACTGGCAGATTCCTCTGGCCGAGGCGGCCAGAGAGAAGATGGCATTTGCTACACCGGAAGGTCTGTTCCAGTATGTCTATATGCCGTTTGGACTTCACGGAGCTCCCGCAACGTTCCAGAGATTGATGGATCGAGTCTTGAGGCCTCACAGACAGTACGCTTCTGCCTACCTGGATGACATCGTAATTTACAGCATGGACTGGGAAACTCATCTCCAGAAGGTACAAGCGGTGGTTGATGACCTGCGAGATGCAGGTTTAATGGCAAACCCCAAGAAATGCCACATCGGGCTTGAAGAAGCCCGATACTTGGGCTACGTGATTGGCCGAGGAGTGGTTAAACCCCAGATCGACAAAATACAGGCAATTCAGGGCTGGCCACAACCAGTGAACAAGAAACAAGTGCAGGCTTTCCTGGGGATTGCCGGCTATTATCGCCGGTTCATACCCAATTTTGCAGCCATGGCTACTCCCTTGATGGATCTTACCAAGGGGAAGGGTTCCGTCATGGTAAAATGGACCTCAGCTGCTGAAGAGGCCTTCCACAGCCTGAAACGGGCTTTGTGCTCTCAGCCAGTACTAGTGACTCCTGATTTCAGCAGCGAGTTTGTGGTACAAACTGATGCCTTTGATACTGGTGTCGGAGCTGTACTTTCCCAGGTGAGGGACGGAGTCGAACACCCGGTCCTCTATCTCAGTCGGAAACCGAATGTACATGAGCAGAGGTATGCGGTGGTTGAAAAAGGGTGCCTAGCCATTAAATGGGCTCTCGACTCCCTCAAGTATTACCTGGCTGGTAGGAAGTTTAGGCTGATCACAGACCATGCCCCTCTCAAGTGGATGCACCTCCACAAGGACCGTAATAGTCGGGTAACCCGGTGGTTCCTTGCCCTGCAGGCTTACTCTTTTACGGTGGAGCACCGACCTGGGGTGCAGATGGGGAACGCCGATGCCCTATCCCGAGTGCACTGTTTCAAAAGTGTTCTTGCTCGACCGGAGTGGTCTGAGCAAGGGGGGGGGATATGTAAGACTCATGCTGGTGTGGTAGTTGGAGGCAGATATATCTCGCCCAGGTGTTTGTCCAATGTGAATTAGGCCACTCAGTATCTTCAGGGTGCTAATGGGTTAATGGTTGCAGGAATAAAAGATGACCAGCTGGGTGTTTCCAGTGTCTGCCTGGGGCACACAGATTGCCTGCCTGTGTGAGACAAACGTGAGTGAAGAGCTCTGCTCAAGATCTGTGTGATGTTAGCTGGGTGGGAGAAGCCCCCCAGTTGTTGAGATAGCAACGTATTTGTTTAGTTAGTGCCGGACAGGCTAGGATTTATTTTTATGTTTTGTTTTTTGTGTTGCTTTCACGTTAATAAATCTGACCTGAGGTCAGCCTGCTCAGAAACCTGCTGTACGCCTCAGATTCAATACACAAACCACGTGTCCTTTGACCCCAGCAAAGGCGATCCCAGAGTGTTTTGTCACAGGTATCAATAGCAAACGTCTCATCTCTGAAAAGATGAGCCAACACATATCTATCAACCAAAAAATAAAAAAAATTACATTTCTTGGAAAATTAAGTGTTCTTTTTTATGTATATACTGTATATATTTACAAATTCCTAATTTTTTTTAGCACCAGTTAAAATAGAAAAAAACGGACAAGTTTGGTATCGCCGTAATTGCACTGATGACCAGAATCATATCGCCAGGTCATTTGTACCACACAATGCCATAAAAACAATTCCCAAAAACTAATATCAGTGTTGTTGTTTTTCACAATTTGACCTCCCTTCTAATTTTTTTTTTTTTTTTGCCCTAATATGTTTTTCTGGAAAGAAGAATAAAAAAAAAGTTATGGCTCTTAGAAGAACGGGAGGAAAAAACAAAAACGCAAAAAGGAAATTGGCCATACTGGGAAGATGTTAAAGGGGTTGTCCACTACAAGGACAACCCCTTCTCATTCCTCATCTTTAGCCCTGTTAACCCCTTAGTGACCAAGCCAATTTTTACAATTCTGACCAGTCACTTTATGAGGTTTTAGCTCTGGAACGCTTCAACGGATCTCACAAATTCTGAGACTGTTTTTTCATGACATATTGTACTTCATGTTAATGCTAAAATTTCTTTGATATGAAAAAAATTGAAATTTTACAAAAAATTTTAAAATTTTGCAATTTTTAAACTTTTAATTTTGTACCCTTAAATCAGTGAGTTATGTCACACAAAATAGTTTATAAATAACATTTCCCACATGTCTACTTTACATCAGCAAAATTTTGTTAATTTTTTTTGTTAGGACGTTATAAGGGTTCAAAGTTTTTCCAATAAAATTTATAAAACCATTTTTTAGGGACCACATCAACTGTGAAGTGACTTTGAGGGGTCAATTAAACAGGAAATACCCAAAAGTGACAGCATTCTAAATAACTACACCTTTCAAGGTGCTCAAAACCACATTCAAGAAGTTAATTAACCCTTCAGGAGCTTCACGAGAACTCAAGCAACGTGGAAGGAAAAAATTAACATTTAACTTTTTTTTACAATTTTTTTTTATTTTCACAAGGGTAACAGGGAAAATGGAACCCAAAATTTGTTGTGTGGAGTAGACCAATACTCTTTCAGCGCATGGCAGGGCCCAGAAGGGAGGGAGCACCGTTTGACTTTTTGAACACAAAATTGGCTGGAATCGATGGTGGGCACCATGTCGTGTTTGGAGACCCCCTGATGTGCCTAAACAGTGGAAACCCCACAATTCTAACTCCAACCCTAACCCCAACACACCCCTAAGCCCAACACAACCTCAACCCTAACACAACACTAACCACAGTTCTAACACCAAACTGTAAAGAATGGAAATAAATGCAATGTTTTTATTTTATTATTTTTACCTAACTAAGGGGGTAACAAAGGGGGGTTTGATTTACTTTTTTTTTATTTTGATCACTGTGATAGGGTCTATCACAGTGATCAAAATGAACCAATAAGAAAAAATCTCCTATTGTTGCTGGGTGCTGGCCGGCAAATCATGGTGGGCGCATGCACCCACCATTTTCTTCCAGGAAGATGACATTGAGGGCTGGGGAATGGAGCAAGAGAGCATGGGGATGGCAGAGGTACTGGGGGGCTTGGGGAACCCCATTTCTCTCTCCTCTGATATGCTAAATTATATCAGAGGAGAGAGAAATGAATTGGAAATCAGACTTTTTTTGTGATTGCTGTTATTCGGTGAATAATGGCGATCACGTGACGAGATGGTAAAAACCGACGCAAATTATGTTCTCCAGGGTCTCAGCGACCTTGTTGCTGAGACCCCAGAGATTTTCCAATGCTGGGGGGTGCTATATACTTATTTCTCAGCACCGTTAAAAAGTGGTGCTGAGGAATAAGTACCCTTAACTGCTGCCGTTAAAAGGCGTATCGGCGGTTGTTAAGGGGCTAAGTAAAACAACTGTTCTCGCCCTTGGTTCCCGGGGCTCACATGAGGTTGTTACTTCATTCGAGCCCTACGTCCAATCAGCTCCGGCTTCACTGTCTCCGCCTTCAGACGTATTGAACATCAACAGGAAGCCAGGGCGGAGTACGAATGCGGTGACACCAACGCTAATTGGGAGCAGGGCTCACGTGACAAAACAAGCTCACATGAGCCCTGGGAATGCGAGGCCGACATGCACTGGCATGGGAGGGGAGTATAGGCCAAATATGAGGAATCAGAAGGGGTTGTCCAGTAAAGAGTAACCGACATTTTAATTTTTAGGCTATGTGCACACGTTCAGGATTTTTCGCGTATTTTTTCACGTTTTTTCGCGATAAAAAACACATCCATATGCATCCTATCATTTAGAATGCATTCTGCAATTTTTGTGCACATGATGTGTTTTTTTTTCTGCGAAAAAAAACGTATCGCGGTAAAAAAAAGCAGCATGTTCATTAATTTTTCAGATTTTTTGCAGTTTTCCCGCTATTAAATGCATTGGGAAAAAAACGCGAAAAAAAAACCGCGTAAAGAACGTGAAGAAAACGGCAGAAATGTCCGGTTTTTGTCAGGAAATTTCTGTAAGAAATTCTTACGTGTGCACATACCCTTACTCTATAAATGAATAATAGCTGTGTGAATAAGCAATTAACTAACATTTGTTATCAGATTAGTTTTCTTCTTTCATCTTTAGGACTGATCTCTGAAGTCATGGGGTAAGATCTGCATTTGGTGAAGATAGATTTTAAAATGACTAGATAGGAGAGGAGTTGTATGGAGCGGGGAGGAGCTGGGGCAGATACACACTATCTGCTGTAAACTCCCCGAGACCACAGTTATGGTTCTTCATGGAACTACAGTATATGAGCACCAACGGTCATTTCTTATCTCAGTAACGGGAAAGTCTATGTTTTCACTAAAGACAGATTTTACCAGTGATTTAAGAAAATTGGGAATGAAAGATCCCAAGGAGGAGAAAAAAGCGGACTTCTGTGATACGATATATTACAAAGTTTACTCTTTTCGCGTGTACCAAAGATGTATGAAAAAAAAAAAACATCGTTAAAACCCAAGGTTATGTTCACACTTTGCGTTTTTGCTGCTTTTTTAATGCAATTTTTAAGTTGCATTTTACAGTACCAGCAAAGACTATGATATTTCAGAAATCTCATGCACACACATTGGTTTTATTTTCCTGATTTGGAAAACTGCTGTTTTTGCAAATTGCAGCGTGTCACTTTTTTCAGCGTTTTTCAACGTATTTGCAGCGTTCAGTATCAGTTTTTGCTGCATTTTTGGTGCAAAAACCTAAGGAAACTAAATCAGGCCTTTTTTGGGGCCACTAAACTTTATTAACATGCACAAGAGACAATAAAAACCACAGAAAAAAATCAGCAAAATCCTGCTTTTTGTAAGCAGCTTAACCCCTTACCGGCATCGGACGTACTATACCGTCCGATGCCGGCTCCCCTGCTTTGATGCAGGGCTCCGCGGTGAGCCCGCACCAAAGCCGGGACATGTCAGCTGTTTTGAACAGCTGACATGTGCCCGTAATAGGCGCGGGCAGAATCGCGATCTGCCCGCACCTATTAACTAGTTAAATGCCGCTGTCAAACGCAGACAGCGGCATTTAACTACCGCTTCCGGCCGGGCGGCCGGAAATGACGTCATCGCCGACCCCCGTCACATGTCCGGGGGTCGGCGATGCGTCTCCATTGTAGCCATAGAGGTCCTTGAGACCTCTATGGTTACTGATTGCCCGTCGCTGTGAGCGCCACCCTGTGGTCGGCGCTCACAGCACACGTGCAATTCTGCTACATAGCAGCGATCAGCAGATCGCTGCTATGTAGCAGAGCCGATCGGCTTGTGCCTGCTTCTAGCCTCTCATGGAGGCTATTGAAGCATGGCAAAAGTTAAAAAAAAAAGTTTAAAAAAATGTGAAAAAAATAAAAAAAACATAAAAGTTTAAATCACCCCCCTTTCGCCCCAATCAAAATAAATCAATAAAAAAAATATCAAATCTACGCATATTTGGTATCGCCGCGCTCAGAATTGCCCGATCTATCAAATAAAAAAAAGTATTAACCTGATCGCTAAACAGCGTAGCGGGAAAAAAACTCGAAACGCCAGAATTACGTTTTTTTGGTCGCCGCGACATTGCATTAAAATGCAATAACGGGCGATCAAAAGAACGTATCTGCACCGAAATGCTATCATTAAAAACGTCATCTCGGCACGCAAAAAATAAGCCCTCAACCGACCCCAGATCACGAAAAATGGAGACGCTACGAGTATCGGAAAATGGCGCAATTTTTTTTTTTTTTTTTTTAGCAAAGTTTGGAATTTTTTTTCACCACTTAGATAAAAAATAACCTAGTCATGTTTGGTGTCTATGAACTCGTAATGACCTGGAGAATCATAATGGCAGGTCATTTTTAGCATTTAGTGAACCTAGCAAAAAAGCCAAACAAAAAACCAATGTGGGATTGCACTTTTTTTGCAATTTCACCGCACTTGGAATTTTTTTCCCGTTTTCTAGTACACGACATGTTAAAACCAATGATGTCGTTCAAAAGTACAACTCGTCCCGCAAAAAATAAGCCCTCACATGGCCAAATTGACGGAAAAATAAAAAAGTTATGGCTCTGGGAAGGAGGGGAGTGAAAAACGAACACGGAAAAACGAAAAATCCCCTGGTCATGAAGGGGTTAAACGCAGCTTAAAATTTGCATAAAAATGAAGCAAAAGGCAACGTGTGAACATAGCCTTAGCGTTTAGGGATAAGTTATAAATCTAACAACAAATAAAGCTCTAACCCTTATGTAGATAAGCTAAAACAGTTCTTAAAAACAATGCGAGGACCTATATAAATTAAAAACTAAAATAATATAAACACTTTAAAGGGAATCTGTCACCAGGTTTTTGCTTTCCCATCTAAGAGCAGCAGAACATAGAAGCAGAGCCACTGATTCCAGCGGTGTGTCATTAAGGCTAATTTCACACTAGCGTCATACTCGACCCATCGCAGTGCGTCGGGCCGACGTACCGACACATACTGTGGAAGCGCCGCACAACGGGAGCTGCGGATGCATTTTTACAACGCATCCGCTGCCCCATTGTGAGTTGCGGGGAGGAGGGGGCGGAGTTCCGGCCGCGCATGCACGGTCAGAAATGGCAGACACAACGCACCAAAAACGTTACAAGCAACGTTTTTTGGTGCCGGCGGTCCGCCACAACACGACGCAACCGTCGCACGACAGTTGCGACATGTGGCAATGCGTCGCTAATACACGCCTATGGAGGAAAAATGCATCCTGCAGACAACTTTGCAGGATGCGTTTTTTTCTACAAAACGATGCATTGTGACGTGCAGTGCACGGCGCTAGTGTGAAAGTAGCCTAACTGGGCTGCTTGCAGAAGTTATCCTCAGTGCAGGTTAAGCTTTATCAGATGGGGGTTTGTGAACATATTAATTGAACACATACCCTTTCTAGTCTATCTGTGAGAAACAGACTTTTGTATGAGTCCTTACGCTCCGGTCAAGGTTACGGAGCCTCACGCGGTGCCGCTTCCTGGTGGTTGTCTGCACTAGATGTATAATCTGTGTTAATGGCCGTTATCGTGACCCTCTTATGTTTATGAACTCTGGAGAGCTGGACTCGCAGTGAAATATTTGATAAGGTTAAATTGTTTTTCCATGTGTTACAATCTCATGTGGCGGGCTTATTTTATATACTTAGATACTTTCCATGAGCCAAGATTTACACTTTGTCAAGTAGTAGCTTATACGGTTTCTAGGACTGAGTTTCTCTCACCTTCATTGTTCATGGTGTGAAAGTCAGACTTTAGAGAAGAAGTTAATACCCCATCTGTAGAATTGGAAGCACAGTTTATACCAGTACTAGGAAAAAAACACAGGAGACCTGTTAGATCTGTGTACAGACACCTCTAGGATAAAACCGCCATCTATTGCCACTTACCTCTCAGAGAAGCTCATCACATTCTGAATATGCATCCTGCCCTGAATGTGCAGGTCCCAGTCCTGCAGAGAGAAAACAAATAACACTTACATGTGCACACAATGCCTTTTTCAGACAGCAGAGCCAAAGTTTTATTGGGTGATGCTGCTTTCGGAAAAAGGCCAGCTGTTTGTTGTTGTTTTTTCTGCAGAGGATTCACTAGCAGTTTTGCCTTTGCTGCAGCTCTGCCACCAGCATAGTTTTTCTTTAAATTTACGTTTTTAATTTACTTGTTAATATAGGGCCACTAATTCTGCAGCGCTTTACAAACATCATCAGCATCCTTTGGGGCTCACAATCTAGATTTCCTATTAGTACGTCTGGAGTGTGGAAAGAAACTGGAGAACCAGGAGGAAACCCTTGAAACAGAAGAAAAACATACAAACTCCTTACAAATGTTGTCCTTGGTGGGATTTGAACCCAGCACCCCAGTGCTGCAATGCTAACCACTGAGCCACCCTGAGTTTCCCTAATTCAAACTAAAAGGCCGTGTTCACACTTCAGTATTTGGTCAGTATTTTACACCAGTAGTTGTAAGCCAAAACCAGGATTTGGTGAAAAATGCAGAAGTGGTGACGTGTTTCCATTATACTTTTCATCTGACTCTTCTTCTCCTGATTTTGGCTTACAAATACTGATGTAAAATACTGACCAAATGCTGATTGTGTGAACGAGGCTTTACTAGTGGAAACCACCTGAAGAGTGAACACTTTACTTCTTCTAACTACTTCACGGTTTCTGAACTCTAACTTACAAAAGTCTGAACTTTTGCATAGCAATGTCATTTTTACATATATATGCATTATCTTTTTTGCAGCAGTTCTGCAGCACTTTTTCTGGTGGATTTCAATCAGAAATTGTATGCGCATACCCTAACCCAGTCACTGTAAAACAGTTACAAAGAAGAGTCAATTATGCAACATTTATTTTTCTTTTCTCCTTTTTTTGTGTGATGTTTAACATCCTATTCTGTTATGTACAGGAAAAATGATCAATTTTACCAATTAAAAACAATATTCTTATTAATGATTGATCTTTATCAATTAACATAAGTTTAAAAAAAAAAAAAAAAACAGTGATAGAGTTTTCCCATGTTGGTAATTTATAGCCTATCCACAGTATAGGTTATAAATGGCAGATAGATGGAGGCCTCACTACTAGGACCGGCATCTATTACAATTCGACACGCACCATCTTTAGAATAGTGGTCACTCTCCATTAATTTGTTTGGGAGTTCTGAGAAACGATCTGAACTCCCATAAGAGCAAATGGAGAGATCACACATGCATAGCCAACTTTCCAGTCGAAGAAGTGTTCAAAAGTGCACTGTTCTCAAGATAAATGCTGGTCCCAGCAGTGGGATCCTCATTTATGGCATATCCTGGAGATTTACCACAACATACAATCTGTTATCCTACAGTGATGATCAAGTGGAAGACCAATAACTTTTGATGCAATTGACTTTCTTTACATTTGAGAGAAAATTCCATTCTAAGTTAAAATCTGAATATTCTGAATAAATCCGTGAATAAACGACCCATCTCCAGTATTCTACTACACATAATCTACAATAATAATAATCCTTTAACCCCTTTCTGAGCTGGGAATTTTTTGTTCTTTACATTCTTGTTTTTTCCTTCCCTTCTTCCAAGAACCATAACTTTTTTATTTTTCCATCGACATACCCGTATGAACGCTTTGGTTTTTTTTTGTTATTTTTTGCAAACCGAGTTGTGCTTTTAAATAGAAACATGCATTTTATTATGTGATGTAGTGGAAAGAGGGAAAAATATTGCATGTGTAATGAAATTGTGGAAAAAGCACAAATACACAACTACGGTATTTTTTTCGGAAAGAACTGATCTTGTAATATGGTTTTCCTGGGTCGGTACAATTACGGAGATATGAAACATAAACATTTTTGCTTGTGTCACTATTTTGAAATACTCGTAATGTTTTTAATCTTCAGTTGATGGAACTATGTGGGGGGGTCTTGTTTTTTTGCCTTGATTCAATGTTTTTATTGATACCATTTTAGAATACAATGATATTGTGATTGTTTCTTATTGCATTTTTTGCAGTGTTGCATCTGCAAAAAAAACGCAATTCTGGGTGTTTGATTTACTGTTTTCTCATTATAGCGTTCACGGATCAGATTAATTAATTTTATATTTTGATTGACAATACGTTTACAGACATGGAGATACTGCATATGTGTTGTTTTTTTGTATTTGTTTATTTTTAATAGAGGGGAAAGGGGATGATTTAAACTTTTATTTCTGTTGATATTTTTACAAACTTTTTACTGTATTTTGTATTCCCTTTAGTTGACTTGAACTTGCGATCATCTGATTGTTTGTACCTTACACAGCAATATATTGCTGTATATAAGAAAAACCATGTGTGAATGGCACTGTCAAGAGATTGACAGCACAATTTAACAGGTTAACAACCATATCTAGCAGTCTTGTCCACATGCAGCTGAATAATACAGCCATTATCTGCTGGCAAAGATGCGGGCTCAGCCCGTAAGCTTGCATCAAGAAAGATGTCATGGGGTGTCACGGGTAAGTCAGATGCTACAGAAAGTCACTCTGCATCTGGCTGCAGACGGTCTCTGCATTTGGCATTGCAGACGCTTTCTTAATCCTTCTGAGTTTGGACCCAGTGGCAACCTCCCTCCGACTCTGACACACCTAGACTTGGGTGTTTATAGACTCCCAGTCTGCTTCAGGGAGTTGCTGGCGATATTCACATTTTGATCAGAAAAAATCAAGGGGTTGCTTACTGTAAAATACAGGTGTTCTGGAAAAAATGTAATGACAGTCTCAAGAAAAATCCGGCACACTGAGAGGTTCCAAGCCAAAATTAAAATTATTGCATTTTCCAAGCAAAAATTAGGTTTATTGCATCTTCATATTAAAGCCAATTCCGCACATAATGGATAGGTGAAATACATGATTCAGGTATCACAGTTCAACGTTTTGGCTAATTTATAAGCCTTTATCAAGAAATACCTAGAGGAGTGAGTTCGGGTGACCAAAAGTCCATGGTGATATTCACATTTTCCCATGTGAAGGCATGGAGCTATAGCAGTTTGCTTACTTCGTCTCTGGTGCTGTTGGAGGGTGTTTGGTGTTACCTCTCTGAGTCTGCTCAAGCTAAGTTCCTTCCCCCGTTTGTCTCCCTTCATGTCCTTAGTGTACAGTGTACAGTGGGGACTGACCAGTGCTATCCCTCCCCCTTCCCATTCAGGGCCTAGCTCTAGGGATATTCATGGCTTAGGTTCCTGCTTGGTGATTTGTGTGGAACCAACATAGGGTGGTAGGGGAGGCAGGGTGCTATTAGATCTGCCTAGGGGTCTCCACGACTTCTTTCCCTAGAGTTTGGGCTTCCTTTTCATCTTTCACTCGTTTTGCACTTAATCTTCTCACATTGTGCGTAACATTGGGATACCGCGACAGAGAGGGGCCAGAAGACCGCAGAGTCTGGTTTCACGAACTCCTGAACTGGTTAGAAGTGCTTCACTATCTTATTACGCAGTGCAGTTTTTTTCCTTGCTGGCAGTGCAAGGGTTAATCTGTTCAGTTGAAGCTCCTTGAGCTTTCCTACCTAGATTGTCTCAGCTGTTCAGTGTTGGCCAATCCCCTCTGTTACATATTCTCGCTTCTGGCACTTAGAAATTGCCAGTGTTAGTTCTTACTGCCTGGTTTGAAATTGAAGGTGAAGTTCGTGGTTTGAGTTGGCGTTTTGATATTTGTTCGGGAGATTGTTACTTGGAGGTTGTTTGTGTGCACATCCTTATCCTCTCCTATTTGGTTTCTGCCTCCTTTACCTCCCCTGTGTTCTACTGTGGTGAGTGTATTTTGTCTGATTGTTACGCATTTTCATTTATCCCTGTCAGTTTTCCCTTGTATATCTGTTTAGTGTTATAAACGCACTTTGGCTTTCTAGCTCCCTGAGTGGCGGAGAGGACAGATAAGGGTTGATATAGGAGCATAGCATGTCACGTGAACCCAGTGTCTCCATCTTCAGGAGTAATCTGGGGGACAGGGATAGACTAGGGTGCCCCTAGTTCTGGGAACTTGGTTAACGGCCAAGGCACTGCTTGATAACAGAGAGCTGATGTACAACATACCATTAGTTGATATGTCAGTAAGCAGTTAAAGAAGCTAAATTAAAGTTACTCAATGTTGGGACATCTTTCACTGAAAGACTGGCTTTATTAAGAGGTTTAAGGGATAAAGCCCTTGCATTCTTTGATGTCAGAGGGGCTCATTTGTTTGTCGTCACTATTCGATGTGTGTGGAGTGCGCTGCAGGCAATACATCTAACGCTGTCTCTTTACAGACTAATAGGAGGCGACTCAATAGTTATCTCTATATGAATTAGTAAATCAGTACGTCAGTGTTCAGAAATCTGATGTATACTGCTATAGAGTTTCTGCTGCACTATTGGAGATGTATAATCACCAATATATAAGGTATTTTAATTTATCACTAATATGATGATGATAATTATTCATATCATTGACGTGATATTAACTAATAATTCACTATTTCCTGAATACTATTAGTTATTTTATTAATATTCTCCCTAGAGAAGATAAATAATTTATGCTTGTTTTAAGCATTAGTAATATAGAGAGAAACTCCAAAATATTATTGATCACGGGAATGCTAATAATGCTTGATTCTATGGATGTTAATATCTTTATTATGCATAAAAAGGAGTAGATGGGATGTTCTGTTCTGCCACGTTCGTGGATGTCCCGATGAAGAAGCTGTATGCTTTGATACGCATTGGCATACTGAATTGGCATCCTCCATTCTTTCAAGGCAGCGCAGAACAACCCATCTGCTCCTTCTTTCTTTACATTCATATCTTCATGTGTCTGTGCTTTTAAGTGGATTTATGCACACAGCTGAATCAGGTGAGCATATTTTGTGCACTTCTGTCTATATTGCTACCCAGATAAGACCCTATTTGGGTTATGCGCTTTGTCTTCTTCCAGTTTTTTCCTTCTAATATCTTTTTTATATCATGCACCCTATCACCAAGGAACCATTATGTATGATCACATTGACTCATTTTTCTAGAGAGCTAAATATGTGAATAAAGGACCCCCTTGTTCACAAAAGTCGAAGTTCCTGAAAAGGAACAACCCACTAATAAGATTATTTTGGCATATACTTTGGATAGATATCTCAAGTTGGAATACACTTGGAAGTTTGAGTGAAGAATTTGGGAATTGGCCAATTACACAATTATACAATTTGGCCCTCGGACACATCTGCTCTTGACCTAATGGCAGCTGCCTTATCCTGACTTCAGGACTAGGTGTAAACAGATCATTGTACAGATCTCTGTACTACATAAATCAAACTTAAGCCATCTTTTTTTGGGTAGTGCAGAGCATCCATTGCCCAAATGCCAATAATCGCCTTCTTCTATATCCACTACTAGTCAGATAAAGTTGCAATCAAAATTATTCAATCCCCATTGCAAATTTGGTTTATTATAAAAATTTACAAATTTTCTGCTCTTTGTAATAAAACAATGAATCAAGAAAAATTTAATTCACTAAAACTAATATAACAAGTAGTTTATGTAAGTACAATACAAAATACCAATTCTACAGTATTAGCCATCCCTTGATGAGAAGTGTCTTTACTATTTAGTAGAGCCTGTCTGCTACAACCTGCTGCAGATGTGATGCATAGCCAGACACCAGCTTCTGGCAGTGTTCCTGAGGAATCCTAGCCCACTCCTCATGGGCAATGGCCTCCAGGTCACACATTTTTTTTGACAACTCAAGAATATTAAAGAATCAAGATCCTTGCCTTACACAAACAAAGAAAAGGATACAAAATGGCATTGGATGTTCCCAGAAATACAGCTGTAAGCATAGTTTTCAAGTTCAAAGTTGAAAGAACACTATCTACACTGCCTGAACGTGGCAGAAAGAAGAAGCTGTCACCAGCTGCCACTAGATTGATGAGGAGGCAGGTGCTCAAAAACCCTTGAACGACAGCAAAAGATCTGTATCAAGATTTGATGACAGCAGGCTGTGAGGTGTCAGTTTGCTTAGTGAGGTATATACTGTACTAAACAGTAAAAGTCTCCATGCCTGACCTCCAAGATGTCACTTCTGTTGACCCAAAAGCACATGAAACGTTTGTTCCAATATACTCAAAACCATAGTTCTGGGATTCAGTTCTGTAGAGCAATGAAACAAAACTTAAATGTTTTGATCCTAAGGGTCAACAATATGTCTAGAGGTGGAAGAATGAAACATACACTGAAATGAACCCTCTGCCTACAGTGAAGCATGGTGGGGGCTCTGATGTCTACAATTAATTATAAGAGTCCAAGAAGTCAAAGGCAGCACACCATTGCAAATGAGTTCAAAATGTGTTCAAGTTTATTAGCCCATCATGGCGACATTTCAGCTCATGGAGAGCCTTTCTCAAGCCCTTGACTTCTTGGACTCTCATTATCATTATAAGGTTTGGTACATGCCTGAGGGTCTTTGCACCCAGAATTTGTTTTTTTTCTGTGCTGCTCTCACTTTTTGCTATAGTTTACAATGAATTATAGCTATAGCTCGATATTTAATGACAGTGGCTCAGTGATGCCGACAGTGAAACATGATGGGGGATCGGCAATATCTACCGTGAAGCATGGTGGTAGTTCAGTGATGTCTACAGCGAAGCATGGCCATAGTTCAATGATTCATGACTCGGTGATGCCTATAGTAAAGCATAGCAATGTGTAAGTAATATCTAGAGTGAAGCATGACGATGGGTCAATCATTCATGACGATGGCTTGGTGATAAATACATTGAAATATGATGGGGGCTCAGTGAGGATTTGCTACTTCTGACACTGAAATTCTGAAGCATTTGGAAAAGCAGAGGGGATTTAATAAAATATCAGGAAATTATAGAAAAAAACACCATGCCTTCTGTGAGAAAGCTGAATATTGGGCATCCTGAGAACTTTCAAGAGGACAATAATCGCAAGCAAATCTCAGTCCACCAAAGCTTGGTTTCAGAGGAAGTCCTGTAAGATTGTGTAGTGGCCATCACAGTCACCTGAATTGAACCACATAAACATTTAGATAGGATTTGAAGAAGCCAGTTGCAGCAAGCAAACCCGAGGATATTAGTGATCTGGAGGCCATTGCCCATGATGAATGGGCTGAGATTCCTCAGGTATGCTGCCAGAAGCTAGTATGTGGCTATCAATCATGTTTGCAGGAGATCATAACAGCAAAAGGGTCTCTACTACGTACTAAAGACTCTTATCATGCAGTTATAAAGGAGTGGAAAAATTGCCACACTCCTACTTGAAGATTTGATGGTTGTATAATGCATTGATATGTTTTGAAATGTTGATTTATCTATTTTGTGGCCAGTCACAGTGAGTTAGCAGCACACCTGGTTAATAATTGGGGAATGGGGACAAGGAGAGCGAATGCATAAATATGTACTATAATTTGCAGTGGTGTACACCTGTGTGAATTTGTGCATTCATGACTGTCAATCTCCCAGTGTTAATAGTTGGGGACCAGCCAAGGATGGGAAGAGCTACATGGGCACACAGGAAAGCAATATCCTGTTCGTAAGCAGATAATTTCAGAACAACAGACCTATGGTCCAGCTGATTGCCGACATGCATAGTGACGGTGTTGCGTGCAAGAGGGAAGGCCACAGTATGTCAGATAGTAAGTTCTAAAGAAAAGCAAAGATTAAATGGCAGCAGTATTTTGGATCTCAGGAAGACAAAAGGGGAGGACGAGGTCCTTAGCCCAGGTCAGGAGGCCTACTTGAAGGGGTGAAACATCGCTAAATGGTACGGAACTTCGCTCAGGAGTAGATCAGTGGGACAAGGTCCTTAGGAGGACTAAGCTGAAGTAAGGATTGTTAACAAATAAGCAAACGATCATCTAGAGAAGAAGCTAGAGTGTCGCCATACCGGGACACCAGTTCTCCTATGGACAGCTGAAGATGCAATGCCATAGCACAAAGCATGTGGCCCTTATTAAATGGACTTTGAGAGTACTAGTACTACTTTGAGTTGTACCGACGCACCTCAGCCAGAGAGGTCCTCACAAATAAATCGGGAGCTGAGAATAGCTATGAGGGGCTGTGCAACACGCCTCAACTTGTGTGGTCTTCACATGGGAAGATGGAACTTCTCATAATGGTTTTTTGGACTGTTGCAACTTGTAACAAAAGTAATTTACCGCTACATGCAACTGTACTGTTCCTGTCATTGCATAATGCAGAATAAGCAGTCATGAAGTGCTGTGGCTGCTGTCTAGTGTATATACTTCTCATTAAGACTTTGTTCTCCCTCATGCATCTCTACCCCATTTTTCTGTACTGTGGCGGGGCGCAAATGACGCCCCTCTCGCTCATGACTACCGCCCTGCACCATGTTACGCATTGAGTAAATAATTCTTAGACTGCAGCAGTCAGAAATACTGATTTTCTCTGATGCATTTGAAGAACTGACTTATTACCGTATATTAGTTGTGTTCAGTTGTTTGCGTTGTTCTTGGTTTATTGTAAAGCACAAAAATTTGTATATTTTGCTAATAAACAGAATTTGAAATGGGAGTTGAATAATTTTGATTGCAAATGTATGTTCATTTTAGGCTACGTTCCACTTTTACTGAATTTTTGATATTGCAGAATTTCTGCACCTAGAATTTAATTTAGGTTACTTACATTTTTATTCAATTTTTGACGCTGTGTTTTTTGTCTCTTGTTGGTGTGTCATGCTTTAACCCCTTAGTGGCAGGGCCATTTTTTTTAAATCTGACCAGTGTCACTTTATGTGGTAATAACTCTAGAACGCAGAACGAAGTGTTTTTTTTCGTGACACATTGTACTTTATGTTAATGGTAAATTTATGTTGACATTTTCTTCGCTTATTTATAAAAGTATCAGAAATTTGACGAAGTTCTAAAAATTGGCAATTTTCAACCTTTAAATGATTATCCCTTTATTCCAGATAGCCCACATAAAATATTCATTAACCCCTTTCTTTTATTGGACGTAATAGTGCGTCCGATGGCAGCACCCCCGCTTTGACGTGGGCTCCAGCGGTGACCCCGCATCAAAGCCGGGACATGTCAGCTGTTTTGAACAGCTAACATTTGCTCGCAATAGGCGTGGGCGGATTGCAAGTCCTAGTTAAATGCTGATGTCATACTCTAACAACAGCATTTAACAAGCACATCCGGCCGGAAATGTGCGCACCGGCGACCCCCGTCACATGATCGGGGGTCGTCGGTGCATCTGCATGACAACCAGAGGTCTTCTAGAGACCTCTATGGTTCTTGATGCCGGATTGCTATGAGCACCACCCTGTGGTAGGGCCTCATAGCAATGCAGTAATTCTGCTATGTAGCAGAGCCGATCAAGTTGTGGCAGCTACTAGCCTCCCATGGAGGCTATTGAAGCATGCCAAAATTAAAAAAAAAAAATTGATAGATTGGACAATTCTGAACCATTCCCAGTGACTACCTCTTGAAGCTCATCAAGAGAATGCCAAGAGTGTGCAAAGCAGTCATCAAAGCAAAAGGTGGCTACTTTGAAGAACCTAGAATCTATATATATAATTGTCTAAGGGTTTTTCCATCTGTCTGTCTGTCTGTCCTGGAAATCCCGCGTCTCTGATTGGTCGAGGCCTGGCGGCCTCGACCAATCAGCGACGGGCACAGCGACGATGCTGTCATAAAGGATGTAGAAATCCCACGTTTCTGATTCAGCTACAGGCACAGTATCGACGTAGATGTCATAATGGTTGCCATGGTGACGATGATGTCATAAAGGTTGCCTCGACCAATCAGCGACGGGCACAGTCTGCCGCAAATTCTGGAATCATCATTGTCCATATACTACGGGGACATGCATATTCTAGAATACCCGATGCGTTTGAATCGGGCCACAATCTAGTCTAGTATAAGACATAACAAGAAAATGTGAAACAACTGAAATTAAGTATATAATTCCACATGTGTTAATTCATAGTTTTGATGCCTTCAGTGTGAATGTACAATTTTCATAGTCTTTAAAATACCGAGATATCTTTAAACGAAAAGGTGTGTCCAAACTTTTGGTCTGTACTGTGTGTGTGTGTATATATATCTATATATATATCTATATATATATCTATAGATATATCTATATCTATAGATATCTATAGATATCTATATATATATAATTGTCTAAGGGTTTTTCCGTCTGTCTGTCTGTCCTGGAAATCCCGCGTCTCTGATTGGTCGAGGCCTGGCGGCCTCGACCAATCAGCGACGGGCACAGCGACAATGATGTCATAAAGGACGTAGACATCCCGCGCCTGATTGGTCGAGGCCGCCAGGCCTCGACCAATCAGCAACAGGCACAGCGACGATGATGTCATAAAGGACGTAGAAATCCTACGTTTCTGATTCAGCGACGGGCACAGTATCGACGTAGATGTCATAATGATTGCCATGGCGACGATGATGTCATAAAGGTTGCCTCGACCAATCAGCGACGGGCACAGTCTGCCACGAATTCTGGAATCCTCATTGTCCATATACTACGGGGACATGCATATTCTAGAATACCCGATGCGTTAGAATCGGGCCACAATCTAGTGTATATATATATATATATATATATACATAAATACATATATATATATATATATATATATATATATATATATACACATACTAGATGGTGGCCCAATTCTAACGCATCGGGTATTCTAGAATATGCATGTTCACGTAGTATATTGCACAGCCCACGTAGTATATTGCCCAGCCACGTCGTAGTATATTGCCCAACCACGTAGTATATTGCACTGCCCACGTAGTATATTGCCCAGCCACATACTATATTGCCCAGCTGTGTAGTATATTGCCCAGTCACGTAGTACATTGCCCAGTCACGTAGTATATTGCCCAGCCACGTAGTATATTGCCCAGCCACGTAGTATATTGCCCAGCCACGTAGTATATTGCCCAGCCACGTAGTATATTGCCCAGCCACGTAGTATATTGCCCAGCCATATAGTATATTGCCCAGTCACGTAGTATATTGCCCAGCCACGTAGTATATTGCCCAGTCACGTAATATATTGCCCAGTCACGTAGTATATTGCCCAGCCATATAGTATATTGCCCAGTCACGTAGTATATTGCCCAGCCACATAGTATATTGCCCAGCTGTATAGTATATTGCCCAGTCACGTAGTATATTGCCCAGTCACATAGTATATTGCCCAGTCACGTAGTATATTGCCCAGCCACGTAGTATATTGCCCAGCCACGTAGTATATTGCCCAGCCACGTAGTATATTGCCCAGCCATATAGTATATTGCCCAGTCACGTAGTATATTGCCCAGCCACGTAGTATATTGCCCAGTCACATAGTATATTGCCCAGTCACGTATTTGTTATGGACCTGGTGGTTAGGAACACCCGGCACGACCTGATAGTTAAACTCACACAGGACAAGCTCTGGGATGTGGGAGCTCTGCTGACCGCAACCCCTAATCTTATCACACAACTAAAAATAGCCGTGGAGCGTTCCTGACTCTCCCTAGACACCTCTTCACAGCCTAAGAGCTAGCTAGCCCTAGAGATAGAAAATAAAGCCTACCTTGCCTCAGAGAAATTCCCCAAAGGAAAAGGCAGCCCCCCACATATATTGACTGTGAGTAAAGATGAAAGTCACAAACGCAGAAATGAAAAAGGTTTCAGCAAAGGGAGGCCAGACTTACTAAACAGACAGAGGATAGGAAAGGTATCTTTGCGGTCAGCACAAAAAACTACAAAAGACCACGCAGAGTGTGCAAAAAGACATCCGCACCGACTAACGGTGCGGAGATGCCACTCTGCATCCCAGAGCTTCCAGCTAGCAAGGCAAAATCATAATATGCAGCTGGACAAGGAAACAATGAACAAATAATAACAAGCAGGAACTTAGCTTCTGCTGGAGTAGACAGGTCACCAGCAAGATCCAAGAGCGAACTGAACCAATGCAGGAACATTGACAGCTGGCATGGAGTAACGATCTGAGTGGAGTTAAATAGAGCAGCCAACCAAAGGATAAACCACGTCACCTGTGGAAGGAACCTCAGAAGCAGCAGCTCCACTCACAGCCACCAGAGGGAGTCCATGGACAGAACTCGCCGAAGTACCATTCACGACCACAGGAGGGAGTTCGACAACAGAATTCACAACAGTACCCCCCCCCCTTGAGGAGGGATCACCGAACCCTCACCAGAGCCCCCAGGCCGATCAGGATGAGCCAAATGAAAGGCACGAACTAGATCGGCAGCATGAACATCAGAGGCAAAAACCCAGGAATTATCTTCCTGACCATAACCCTTCCACTTGACCAGGTACTGGAGTTTCCGTCTCGAAACACGAGAATCCAAAATCTTCTCCACCACATACTCCAACTCCCCCTCAACCAACACCGAGGCAGGAGGATCAACGGAGGGAACCATAGGCACCACGTATCTCCGCAACAATGACCTATGGAACACATTATGGATGGCAAAAGAAGCTGGAAGGTCCAAACGAAATGACACAGGATTAAGAACTTCAGAAATCTTATATGGCCCAATGAAACGAGGCTTAAACTTAGGAGAGGAAACCTTCATAGGAACATGATGAGATGACAACCAAACCAAATCCCCAACACGAAGTCGGGGACCAACACAGCGCCGGTGGTTAGCGAAACGTTGAGCCTTATCCTGGGACAATGTCAAATTGTCCACCACATGAGTCCAAATCTGCTGCAACCTGTCCACCACAGTATCCACACCAGGACAGTCCGAAGGCTCAACCTGCCCTGAAGAGAAACGAGGATGGAAACCAGAATTACAGAAAAAAGGGGAAACCAAAGTAGCCGAGCTGGCCTGATTAATAAGGGCGAACTCAGCCAAAGGCAAGAAGGACATCCAATCATCCTGATCAGCAGAAACAAAGCATCTCAGATATGTTTCCAAAGTCTGATTAGTTCGTTCGGTTTGGCCATTAGTCTGAGGATGGAAAGCCGAAGAAAAAGACAAATCAATGCCCATCTTAGCACAAAAGGACCGCCAAAACCTCGAAACAAACTGGGAACCTCTGTCCGAGACGATGTTCTCCAGAATGCCATGCAAACAAACCACATGCTGGAAAAACAATGGCACCAAATCAGAGGAGGAAGGCAATTTAGACAAGGGTACCAAATGGACCATCTTAGAGAAGCGATCACAAACCACCCAAATGACCGACATCCTTTGAGAAACAGGGAGATCAGAAATAAAATCCATGGAAATATGCGTCCAGGGCCTCTTCGGGACCGGCAAGGGCAAAAGCAACCCACTGGCACGAGAACAGCAGGGCTTAGCCCGAGCACAAGTCCCATAGGACTGCACAAAAGAACGCACATCCCGTGACAAAGAAGGCCACCAAAAGGATCTAGCCACCAAATCTCTGGTACCAAAGATTCCAGGATGACCAGCCAACACCGAACAATGAACCTCAGAGATAACTCTACTAGTCCATCTATCAGGGACAAACAGTTTCTCCGTTGGACAACGGTCAGGTCTATCAGCCTGAAACTTCTGCAGCACGCACCGCAAATCAGGGGAGATGGCAGACAAAATTACCCCCTCATTAAGAATACCCGCCGGCTCCGGAACACCCGGAGAGTCAGGCACAAAACTCCTTGACAGGGCATCAGCCTTCACATTCTTAGATCCCGGAAGGTATGAAACCACAAAATCAAAACGGGAGAAAAAGAGCGACCATCGAGCCTTCTAGGATTCAACCGTTTGGCAGACTCGAGATAAGTCAAATTCTTGTGATCCGTCAAGACCACCACGCGATGTTTAGCTCCTTCAAGCCAATGTCGCCTCTCCTCGAATGCCCACTTCATGGCCAACAACTCTCGATTGCCAACATCATAATTGCGCTCAGCAGGCGAGAATTTTCTAGAAAAGAAGGCACATGGGTTCATCACCGAGCCATCAGAACTTCTTTGCGACAAAACAGCCCCTGCTCCAATCTCAGAAGCATCAACCTCGACCTGAAACGGGAGCGAAATATCTGGCTGGCACAACACAAGGGCAGAAGAAAAACGACGCTTCAACTCCTGAAAAGCCTCTACAGCCGCAGAGGACCAATTGACCACATCAGCAACTTTCTTGGTCAAATCAGTCAACGGTTTAGCAATACTAGAAAAATTAGCGATGAAGCGACGGTAAAAATTAGCAAAGCCCAGAAACTTCTGCAAGCTCTTCACAGATGTCGGCTGAGTCCAATCGTAAATGGCCTGAACTTTAACAGGGTCCATCTCGATAGTAGAAGGGGAAAAAATGAAACCCAAAAATGAAACCTTCTGAACTCCAAAGAGACACTTTGACCCCTTCACAAACAAGGAATTCGCACGAAGGACCTGGAACACCATTCTGACCTGCTTCACATGAGACTCCCAATCATCCGAAAAGACCAAAATGTCATCCAAATATACAATCATGAATCTATCCAGGTACTCTCGGAAGATGTCATGCATAAAGGACTGAAACACAGATGGAGCATTAGAAAGCCCGAATGGCATAACCAGGTACTCAAAATGGCCCTCGGGCGTATTAAATGCTGTTTTTCATTCATCGCCCTGTTTAATTCGCACAAGATTATACACCCCTCGAAGATCTATCTTGGTGAACCAACTAGCCCCCTTAATCCGAGCAAACAAATCAGACAGCAGCGGCAAAGGATACTGAAATTTGACTGTGATCTTATTAAGAAGGCGGTAATCAATACAAGGTCTCAAAGAGCCATCCTTTTTGGCCACAAAAAAGAACCCTGCTCCCAATGGTGACGACGACGGGCGAATATGACCCTTCTCCAAGGATTCCTTTATGTAACTCCGCATAGCGGCGTGCTCTGGCACAGATAAATTAAACAGTCGGCCTTTAGGAAACTTACTACCAGGAATCAAATTAATAGCACAATCGCAATCCGTATGAGGAGGTAGGGCACCGGATTTGGGCTCTACAAATACATCCCGGTAATCTGACAAAAACTCAGGGACCTCAGAAGGAGTGGAAGGCGAAATTGACAACAATGGAACATCACCATGTACCCCGTGACAACCCCAGCCGGACCCAGACATAGATTTCCAATCCAACACTGGATTATGGACCTGTAGCCATGGCAACCCCAAAACGACCACATCATGCAGATTATGCAACACCAAAAAGCGAATATCCTCCTGATGTGCAGGAGCCATGCACATGGTCAATTGGGTCCAGTACTGAGGCTTATTCTTGGCCAAAGGCGTAGCATCAATTCCTCTCAATGGAATAGGATACTGCAAGGGCTCCAAGAAAAAACCACAGCGCCTGGCAAACTCCAAGTCCATCAAATTCAGGGCAGCGCCTGAATCCACAATTGCCATAACAGAATAGGACGACAGAGAGCAAATCAGAGTAACGGACAAAAGAAATTTAGACTGCACCGTACCAATGGTGGCAGACCTAGCGAACCGCTTAGTGCGCTTAGGACAATCGGAGATAGCATGAGTGGATTCACCACAGTAAAAACACAGCCCATTCCGACGTCTGTGTTCTTGCCGTTCAGCTCTGGTCAAAGTCCTATCACATTGCATAGGCTCAGGCCTATGCTCAGAGAATACCGCCAAATGGTGCACAGCTTTGTGCTCACGCAAGCGCCGATCGATCTGAATGGCCAAGGACATAGACTCATTCAGACCAGCAGGCGTGGGAAATCCCACCATGACATCCTTAAGGGCTTCAGAAAGACCCTTTCTGAAAATTGCTGCCAGGGCACATTCATTCCACTGAGTGAGTACAGACCACTTCCTAAACTTATGACAATACAGCTCTACCTCATCCTGACACTGACACAGAGCCAGCAAGATTTTCTCTGCCTGATCCACTGAATTAGGTTCATCATAAAGCAATCCGAGCGCCAGAAAAAACGCATCAACATCACGCAATGCCGGATCTCCTGGCGCAAGGGAAAATGCCCAGTCTTGAGGATCGCCACGTAACAAAGAAATAATGATTTTCACTTGTTGAACAGGGTCACCTGAGGAGCGAGATTTCAAAGCAAGAAACAATTTACAATTATTTTTGAAATTCAGAAACTTAGATCTATCCCCAAAAAACAAATCAGGAATTGGAATCCTAGGCTCTAACATAGGATTCTGAACCACAAAATCTTGAATGTTTTGTACCCTTGCAGTGAGATTATCCATACAAGAGGACAGACCTTGAATGTCCATATCTACACCTGTATCCTGAACCACCCAGAGGTTAAGGGGAAAAGAGAGACAAAACACACTGCAAAGAAAAAAAAATGGTCTCAGCACTTCTCTTATCCCTCTATTGAGATGCATTACTACTTCTGGCCACCTGTACTGTTATGTCCTGGTGGTAAGGACAATAATGGACCTGGTGGTTAAGAGCACACGGAATGACCTGATAGTTACTAATAATATAGGACGAGCTCTGAGACGTGGGAACTCTGCTGACCGCAATTCCTAATCCTATCACACACACTAGAAATAGCCGTGGATTGCTCCTAACGCTCCCTATGCAACTCGACACAGCCTAAGAACCTAGCTAGCCCTAGAGATAGAAAAATAAAGCCTACCTTGCCTCAGAGAAATTCCCCAAAGGAAAAGGCAGCCCCCCACATATAATGACTGTGAGTAAAGATGAAAATTACAAACACAGAGATGAAATAGATTTAGCAAAGTGAGGCCCGACTTACTGAACAGACAGAGGATAGGAAAGGTAACTTTGCGGTCAGCACAAAAAACTACAAAAAGACCATGCAGAGGGCGCAAAAAGACCCTCCGCACCGACTCACGGTGCGGAGGCGCTCCCTCTGCGTCCCAGAGCTTCCAGCAAGCAAGACAAAATCAAAACAGCAAGCTGGACAGAAAAATAGCAAACCAGAGAAAAGCAAACAGGAACTTAGCTTCTGCTGGGAAGACAGGTCACAAGAACGATCCAGGAGAGAACAAGACCAATACTGGAACATTGACAGGTGGCATGGAGCAAAGATCTAAGTGGAGTTAAATAGAGCAGCCAGCTAACGAATTAACCTCGTCACCTGTGGAAGGAAACTCAGAAGCAGCAGCTCCACTCACAACCAGCAGAGGAAGCCCATGGACAGAACCAGCCGAAGTACCATTCATGACCACAGGAGGGAGATTGACAACAGAATTCACAACAGCCTACCTTGCCTCAGAGAAATTCCTATAACATCAGAAAACAAATAAATAAGAAAGGGAAAATCAAAAAACGTGTAACATGTAGTCCCTTTAAAACAATATATATTTTATTTAGAGATAATCTAAAAAATACCACTTCCCAGTGAACACAGAAAAATGGAATACAAAAAACGAATCCACTAGTGCACCTTTCCTCACAGATAACCCTACACTCGCCTGCTATCCCTTCCTAGCAGTGGAGGTTGGCACCCTGATAGATATTTTGGCGCCCCCACTCCACGACGGCTGACACCTGCTATCCCTGTTAATGAAACTAGTCAGCTATAGGAGGGAAAACAATAAGCAATAAAAAGAAATGAAGGAAGATGTAGGGTAGAGAAACTAAGGTGCACAAAAATCTATATACCGTCCTCCCTCAATGACATCTCATGTTCAGCCAACAGACACTCGAGAAAAAAAATATATATATTATACTCGAGAAAAAAAAAAAAAAATTATTCTGACAGCTAAGTGTTTGGTTTCTTTTGGGTTAACCACCCCCTTTTTTTCACTGGCTGTTGCTGAAATCATCTATTTTTTGTCTATCCGACTGTGCATGTGTATCGGTACCTACTATTGGCTATTAGAACCCACTGGGTAGCTCATCTAGTGTGTAGCTTGAAATATCCCTTTAAGACTTTGTACCAGTGTGGCATCATGTTATTACTGTGTACCTAGAGACAATTGTAGCTATACTGAGTTGTGTTACATTGTTTCACATTCTAAAATATATTGATTGTTTTGCCAAGGGGGTGCTACCATGCACTGTGTCTATCTTAGACTAAATCAGGTCATTTGTTATTCTGTACCTGTTCTCCCACTGTCATCTCGCCATTTGATGCACGGAGTTATGTCCCTTGCTGATACATAACGGGACTGCTGTATTGCAACGCTGGGAGCACATGTTTTGTTTGGCTCCACGCACTAGTATATATATATTTTTTTTTTTTTTTTCTCGAGTGTCTGTTGGCTGAACATGAGATGTCATTGAGGGAGGACGGTATATAGATTTTTGTGCACCTTAGTTTCTCTACCCTACATCTTCCTTCATTTCTTTTTATTGCTTATTGTTTTCCCTCCTATAGCTGACTAGTTTCATTAACAGGGATAGCAGGTGTCAGCCGTCGTGGAGTGGGGGCGCCAAAATATCTATCAGGGTGCCAACCTCCACTGCTAGGAAGGGATAGCAGGCGAGTGTAGGGTTATCTGTGAGGAAAGGTGCACTAGTGGATTCGTTTTTTGTATTCCATTTTTCTGTGTTCACTGGGAAGTGGTATTTTTTAGATTATCTCTAAATAAAATATATATTGTTTTAAAGGGACTACATGTTACACGCTCAGAGAAATTCCCCAAAGGAAAAGGCAGCCCCCCACATATATTGACTGTGAGTAAAGATGAAAGTCACAAACGCAGAAATGAAACAGGTTTCAGCAAAGGGAGGCCAGACTTACTAAACAGACAGAGGATAGGAAAGGTATCTTTGCGGTCAGCACAAAAAACTACAAAAGACCACGCAGAGTGTGCAAAAAGACCTCCGCACCGACTAACGGTGCGGAGATGCCACTCTGCATCCCAGAGCTTCCAGCTAGCAAGGCAAAATCATAATATGCAGCTGGACAAGGAAACAATGAACAAATAATAACAAGCAGGAACTTAGCTTCTGCTGGAGTAGACAGGTCACCAGAAAGATCCAAGAGCGAACTGAACCAATGCAGGAACATTGACAGCTGGCATGGAGTAACGATCTGAGTGGAGTTAAATAGAGCAGCCAACCAAACGATAAACCACGTCACCTGTGTAAGGAACCTCAGAAGCAGCAGCTTCACTCACAGCCACCAGAGGGAGTCCATGGACAGAACTCGCCGAAGTACCATTCACGACCACAGGAGGGAGTTCGACAACAGAATTCACAACACGTAGTATATTGCCCAGCCATATAGTATATTGCCCAGTCACGTAGTATATTGCCCAGCTACATAGTATATTGCCCAGCCATATAGTATATTGCCCAGCCACGTAGTATATTGCCCAGCCACGTAGTATATTGCCCAGCCACGTAGTATATTGCCCAGCCACGTAGTATATTGCCCAGTCACGTAGTATATTGCCCAGTCACGTAGTATATTGCCCAGCCACATAGTATATTGCCCAGCTGTGTAGTATATTGCCCAGTCACGTAGTATATTGCCCAGTCACATAGTATATTGCCCAGTCACGTAGTATATTGCCCAGTCACGTAGTATATTGCCCAGCCACGTAGTATATTGCCCAGCCACGTAGTATATTGCCCAGCCACGTAGTATATTGCCCAGCCACGTAGTATATTGCCCAGTCACGTAGTATATTGCCCAGTCACGTAGTATATTGCCCAGTCACGTAGTATATTGCCCAGTCACATAGTACCGTATATACTCGAGTATAAGCCGAGATTTTCAGCCCAAATTTTTGGGCTGAAAGTGCCCCTCTCGGCTTATACTCGAGTCAAGGTGGGTGGCAGGGTCGGCGGGTGAGGGGGTGAGGGCGCTGAGGTATACTTACCTAGTCCCAGCGATCCTCGCGCTGTCCCTGCCGTCCCACGGGCTTCTGTGCTGCAGTGTCTTCCCCTCTTCAGCAGTCACGTGGGACCGTGTTATGTAGGCAATCCAGTAACACAGTGTGCCAGCAATCAGAGCACATACAGTGATCTGACAATAACCCAAAAACAATAGAACGAGCTCTGAGACGCGGAATCTCTGTAGACCGCAAAACCTGAACCTATCCTAAACACAACTAAAGGCAGCTGTGGATTGCGCCTGTCACTACCTATGCAACTCGGCACAGCCTGAGGAGCTGACTAGCCTGAAGATAGAAAAACAAGCCTGACTTGCCTCAGAGAAATACCCCAAAGGAAAAGGCAGCCCCCCACATATAATGACTGTTAGCAAGATGAAAAGACAAACGTAGGGATGAAATAGATTCAGCAAAGTGAGGCCCGATATTCTAGATAGAGCGAGGATAGCAAAGAGAACTTTGCAGTCTACAAAAATCCCTAAAGCAAAAAACCACGCAAAGGGGGCAAAAAGACCCACCGTGCCGAACTAACGGCACGGCGGTACACCCTTTGCGTCTCAGAGCTTCCAGCAAAACAAATAGACAAGCTGGACAGAAAAATAGCAACAAAAGCAAAGAAGCACTTATCTAAGCAGAGCAGCAGGCCACAGGAAAGATCCAGAAGCTCAGATCCAACACTGGAACATTGACAAGGAGCCAGGAAGACAGAATCAGGTGGAGTTAAATAACAAAGCAGCCAACGAGCTCACCAGAACACCTGAGGGAGGAAGCTCAGAAGCTGCAGTACCACTTGTGACCACAGGAGTGAATTCAGCCACAGAATTCACAACAGTACCCCCCCCCCCCTTGAGGAGGGGTCACCGAACTCTCACCAGAGCCCCCAGGCCGACCAGGATGAGCCACATGAAAGGCACGAACAAGATCTGGAGCATGGACATCAGAGGCAAAAACCCAGGAATTATCTTCCTGAGCATAACCCTTCCATTTAACCAGATACTGGAGTTTCCGTCTAGAAACACGAGAATCCAAAATTTTCTCCACAATATACTCCAATTCCCCCTCCACCAAAACCGGGGCAGGAGGCTCAATAGATGGAACCATAGGTGCCACGTATCTCCGCAACAACGACCTATGGAATACATTATGTATGGAAAAGGAGTCTGGGAGGGTCAGACGAAAAGACACAGGATTGAGAATCTCAG
Source organism: Ranitomeya imitator (assembly GCF_032444005.1). Taxonomy (NCBI): domain Eukaryota; kingdom Metazoa; phylum Chordata; class Amphibia; order Anura; family Dendrobatidae; genus Ranitomeya; species Ranitomeya imitator. The sequence continues at coordinate 842,660,757 of NC_091283.1, read as the reverse complement.
AAATCCTATACGGACCAATAAAACGAGGTTTAAATTTAGGAGAGGAAACCTTCATAGGAATATGACGAGAAGATAACCAAACCAGATCCCCAACACGAAGTCGGGGACCCACACGGCGTCTGCGATTAGCGAAAAGTTGAGCCTTCTCCTGGGACAAGGTCAAATTGTCCACTACCTGAGTCCAGATCTGCTGCAACCTGTCCACCACAGAATCCACACCAGGACAGTCCGAAGACTCAACCTGTCCTGAAGAGAAACGAGGATGGAACCCAGAATTGCAGAAAAATGGAGACACCAAGGTAGCCGAGCTGGCCCGATTATTAAGGGCGAACTCAGCCAACGGCAGAAAGGACACCCAATCATCCTGGTCTGCAGAAACAAAACATCTCAGATATGTCTCCAAGGTCTGATTGGTTCGTTCGGTCTGGCCATTAGTCTGAGGATGGAAAGCCGAGGAAAAAGACAGGGCAATGCCCATCCTACCACAAAAGGCTCGCCAAAACCTCGAAACAAACTGGGAACCTCTGTCAGAAACAATATTCTCAGGAATGCCATGCAAACGAACCACATGCTGGAAGAACAAAGGCACCAAATCAGAGGAGGAAGGCAATTTAACCAAGGGCACCAGATGGACCATTTTAGAAAAGCGATCACAGACCACCCAAATGACTGACATCTTTTGAGAAACGGGAAGGTCAGAAATGAAATCCATCGAAATATGTGTCCAAGGCCTCTTTGGGACCGGCAAGGGCAAAAGCAACCCACTGGCACGTGAACAGCAGGGCTTAGCCCTAGCACAAATCCCACAGGACTGCACAAAAGTACGTACATCCCGTGACAGAGATGGCCACCAGAAGGATCTAGCCACTAACTCTCTGGTACCAAAGATTCCAGGATGACCAGCCAACACCGAACAATGAAGTTCAGAGATAACTTTAGTAGTCCACCTATCAGGGACGAACAGTTTCTCCGCCGGACAACGATCAGGTTTATTCGCCTGAAATTTTTGCAACACTCGCCGCAAATCAGGGGAGATGGCAGACACAATGACTCCTTCCTTGAGGATACCCGCCGGCTCAGATAAACCCGGAGAGTCGGGCACAATACTCCTAGACAGAGCATCCGCCTTCACATTTTTAGAGCCCGAAAGGTACGAAATCACAAAATCGAAGCGGGCAAAAAATAACGACCAACGGGCCTGTCTAGGATTCAAGCGCTTGGCAGACTCGAGATAAGTAAGGTTCTTATGATCAGTCAATACCACCACGCGATGCTTAGCTCCTTCAAGCCAATGACGCCATTCCTCGAATGCCCACTTCATGGCCAGCAACTCTCGGTTGCCCACATCATAATTACGCTCAGCAGCCGAAAACTTCCTGGAAAAGAAAGCGCATGGTTTCAACACTGAGCAACCAGAACCTCTCTGTGACAAAACCGCCCCTGCTCCAATCTCAGAAGCATCAACCTTGACCTGGAACGGAAGAGAAACATCTGGTTGACACAACACAGGGGCAGAACAAAAACGATGCTTCAACTCCTGAAAAGCTTCCACAGCAGCAGAAGACCAATTAACCAAATCAGCACCCTTCTTGGTCAAATCGGTCAATGGTTTGGCAATGCTAGAAAAATTACAGATGAAGCGACGATAAAAATTAGCAAAGCCCAGGAATTTTTGCAGACTTTTCAGAGATGTCGGCTGAGTCCAATCCTGGATGGCTTGGACCTTAACCGGATCCATCTCGATAGTAGAAGGGGAAAAGATGAACCCCAAAAATGAAACTTTCTGCACACCGAAGAGACACTTTGATCCCTTCACAAACAAAGAATTAGCACGCAGGACCTGGAAAACCATTCTGACCTGCTTCACATGAGAGTCCCAATCATCTGAGAAGATCAAAATGTCATCCAAGTAAACAGGAATTTATCCAGATACTCACGGAAGATGTCATGCATAAAAGACTGAAACACAGATGGAGCATTGGCAAGTCCGAACGGCATCACTAGATACTCAAAATGACCCTCGGGCGTATTAAATGCAGTTTTCCATTTATCTCCTTGCCTGATTCTCACCAGATTATACGCACCACGAAGATCTATCTTAGTGAACCAACTAGCCCCCTTAATCCGAGCAAACAAGTCAGATAACAATGGCAAGGGATACTGAAATTTAACAGTGATCTTATTAAGAAGGCGGTAATCAATACATGGTCTCAGCGAACCATCCTTCTTGGCTACAAAAAAGAACCCTGCTCCCAGTGGTGATGACGATGGGCGAATATGTCCCTTCTCCAGGGATTCCTTCACATAACTGCGCATAGCGGCGTGTTCAGGCACGGATAAATTAATCGACCTTTAGGGAATTTACTACCAGGAATCAAATTGATAGCACAATCACAATCCCTATGCGGAGGTAGGGCATCGGACTTGGGCTCTTCAAATACATCCTGATAATCAGACAAGAACTCTGGGACCTCAGAAGGAGTGGATGACGAAATAGACAAAAATGGAACATCACCATGTACCCCCTGACAACCCCAGCTGGATACCGACATAGAGTTCCAATCCAATACTGGATTATGGGTTTGCAGCCATGGCAACCCCAATACGACCACATCATGCAGATTATGTAGCACCAGAAAGCGAATAACTTCCTGATGTGTAGGAGCCATGCACATGGTCAGCTGGGTCCAGTACTGAGGTTTATTCTTGGCCAAAGGTGTAGCATCAATTCCTCTCAACGGAATAGGACACCGCAAAGGCTCCAAGAAAAACCCACAACGTTTAGCATAATCGAAATCCATCAGATTCAGGGCAGCGCCTGAATCCACAAACGCCATGACAGAATACGATGACAAAGAGCATATCAAGGTAATGGACAGAAGGAATTTGGATTGTACAGTACCAATGACGGCAGACCTATCAAACCGCTTAGTGCGCTTAGGACAATCAGAAATAGCATGAGTGGAATCACCACAGTAGAAACACAGACCAGTCAGACGTCTGTGTTCTTGCCGTTCAACTCTGGTCATAGTCCTATCGCACTGCATAGGCTCAGGTTTAATCTTAGACAATACCGCCAAATGGTGCACAGATTTACGCTCGCGCAGGCGTCGACCGATCTGAATGGCCAAAGACATAGACTCATTCAAACCAGCAGGCATAGGAAAACCCACCATGACATCCTTACGAGCCTCAGAGAGACCCTTTCTGAACAAAGCTGCCAGCGCAGATTCATTCCACAGAGTGAGTACTGACCACTTCCTAAATTTCTGACAATATACTTCTATATCATCCTGACCCTGGCACAAAGCCAGCAAATTTTTCTCAGCCTGATCCACTGAATTAGGCTCATCGTAAAGCAATCCGAGCGCCAGGAAAAACGCATTGACATTACTCAATGCAGGGTCTCCTGGCGCAAGAGAAAATGCCCAGTCCTGAGGGTCGCCGCGCAAAAAAGAAATAATAATCAAAACCTGTTGAATAGGATTACCAGAAGAATGAGGTTTCAAGGCCAGAAATAGCTTACAATTATTTTTGAAATTAAGAAACTTAGTTCTATCACCAAAAAACAAATCAGGAATAGGAATTCTTGGTTCTAACATAGATTTCTGATCAATAGTATCTTGAATCCTTTGTACATTTGTAACGAGATTATCCATTGAAGAGCACAGACCCTGAATATCCATGTCCACACCTGTGTCCTGAAACACCCAAATGTCTAGGGGAAAAAAAAGACTGAACACAGAGCTGAGAAAAAAAAATGATGTCAGAACTTCTTTTTTCCCTCTATTGAGAATCATTAGGTTGGCTCCTTGTACTGTTATGTAGGCAATCCAGTAACACAGTGTGCCAGCAATCAGAGCACATACAGTGATCTGACAATAACCCAAAAACAATAGAACGAGCTCTGAGACGTGGAATCTCTGTAGACCGCAAAACCTGAACCTATCCTAAACACAACTAAAGGCAGCTGTGGATTGCGCCTGTCACTACCTATGCAACTCGGCACAGCCTGAGGAGCTGACTAGCCTGAAGATAGAAAAACAAGCCTGACTTGCCTCAGAGAAATACCCCAGAGGAAAAGGCAGCCCCCCACATATAATGACTGTTAGCAAGATGAAAAGACAAACGTAGGGATGAAATAGATTCAGCAAAGTGAGGCCCGATATTCTAGATAGAGCGAGGATAGCAAAGAGAACTTTGCAGTCTACAAAAAACCCTAAAGCAAAAAACCACGCAAAGGGGGCAAAAAGACCCACCGTGCCGAACTAACGGCACGGCGGTACACCCTTTGCGTCTCAGAGCTTCCAGCAAAACAAATAGACAAGCTGGACAGAAAAAATAGCAACAAAAGCAAAGAAGCACTTATCTAAGCAGAGCAGCAGGCCACAGGAATGATCCAGAAGCTCAGGTCCAACACTGGAACATTGACAAGGAGCCAGGAAGACAGAATCAGGTGGAGTTAAATAACAAAGCAGCCAACGAGCTCACCAGAACACCTGAGGGAGGAAGCTCAGAAGCTGCAGTACCACTTGTGACCACAGGAGTGAATTCAGCCACAGAATTCACAACAGGACCGCTCATTAAAAAAATGAATAGGCGGCTCCACCTCCCATAGGGGCGGAGCCGCCTATTCATTCCTCTAATCAGCGGTGCCGGTGACCGCTGATAGAGAAAGAAGCTGCGGCACCGAAGACCAGGCAGAGGGACAGCGCGAGGATCGCCAGGACTAGGTAAGTATAGTATATTCACCTGTCCGCGTTCCAGCCGCCGGGCGTCGCTCCATCTTCCCGGCCGGCGCCTCCATCTTCCCGGCGTCTGCGCTCTGACTGTTCAGGTCAGAGGGCGCGATGACGCATATAGTGTGCGCGGCGCCCTCTGCCTGATCAGTCAGAGCAGAGACGCCGGGAAGATGGAGGCGCCGGAACGAGACGCTGGGAGCTGCAATCAAGGGAGGTGAGTATGTGTTTTTTTTTTTTTATTGCAGCAGCAGCAGCGGCGGCAGAGATTTATGTGGAGCATCTATGGGGCACAATGAACGGTGCAGAGCACCGTATATGGGCACAGCTATGGGGCACAATGAACGGTGCAGAGCACCGTATATGGGCACAGCTATGGGGCACAATGAACGGTGCAGAGCACCGTATATGGGCACAGCTCTGGGGCACAATGAACGGTGCAGAGCACCGTATATAGGCACAGCTCTGGGGCACAATGAACGGTGCAGAGCACCGTATATGGGCACAGCTATGGGGCACAATGAACGGTGCAGAGCACCGTATATGGGCACAGCTCTGGGGCACAATGAACGGTGCAGAGCACCGTATATGGGCACAGCTATGGGGCACAATGAACGGTGCAGAGCACTGTATATGGGGCACAATGAACGGTGCAGAGCACTATATGGCACAGCTATGGGACAAAATGAACGGTGCAGAGCACAGTATGGGGCACAGATATGGGGCAAAATGAACGGTGCAGAGCACTATATGGCACAGCTATGGGGTTATAATGATCTATTTTTATTTTTGAAATTCACCGGTAAATGCTGCATTTCCACCCTAGGCTTATACTTGAGTCAATAAGTTTTCCCAGTTTTTTGTGGCAAAATTAGGGGGGTCGGCTTATACTCGGGTCGGCTTATACTCGAGTATATACGGTATATTGCCCAGCCACATAGTATATTGCCCAGCCAAGTAGTATATTGCACAGCCACGTAGTATATTGCACAGCGACATAGAATACAGCACAGAGCCACGTAGTATACAGCCCAGACACGTAGTATACTGCCCAGTCACGTAGTATATTGGCCAGTCACATAGTATATTGCCCAGCCACGTAGTATATTGCCCAGCCACGTATGTTAACAGGTTAAAAAGACTTAAAATAAAAAATAAACATATACTCACCGTCCGAGGGCCCCATGTAGTCCTGGCGGCTGTGTGCGGTGCACGCAGCAGCTTCTGGTCCCAGGGTTGGTATGAGCGCAGGACCTGTGATGACGTCACGGTCACATGACCGTGGCAGATCCTTCTCGCATAGCATACTTGCCGCCGGAACCTGCCGCTTGCACTGCCGAGGACAGGGCGCGACATTGGAGGGTGAGAATAACATTTTTTTTTTAATTATGATTATTTGTAACATTAGATCTTTTTACTATCGATGCTGCATATGCAGCATCAATAGTAAAAAGTTGGTCACACAGCATTAATAGCTATGTTAATGGAGTGTGTAACACCGCGCTGCGGTAACGCTGGCATTAACCCTGTGTGAGGGCTGACTGGAGGGGAGTATGGAGTGGGCACTAACTGCGGGGAGGAAGGAGCAGCCATTTTGCCGGCGGACTGTGCCCATCTCTGAAAAAAAAGGGAAACAGCACAAAAAGGATGTAAAAAAAAGAGGACTTTAATGCCCTGTGGCGTGGCATCGCTTCGGATAAAACAAATCCTTTCTCAATCTCTATATATAGAGATATATAGAGTCAATACATATATTATAGAGTCAATAGTGATCTATTTCATGTGTTTATTTCTTTTAATGTTGATAATTGTGGCTTACAGCCAATGAAAACCCAAAAGTCATTATCTCAGTAAATTAGAATACTTCATAACAACAGCTTGAAAAATTATTTTAAAATCCCAAATTTTGTCCTACTGAAATGCATGTTCAGTAAATGCACTCAATACTTGGTCAGGGCTCCTTTTGCATCAATTACTGCATCAATGCGGCGTGGCATGGAGGCGATCAGCCTGTGGTGCTGCTGAGGGGTTATGGAAGCTCAGGTTGCTTTGATAGCAGCCTTCAGCTCATCTGCATTGTTGGGTCTCGTGTTTCTCATCTTCCTCTTGACAATACTCCATAGATTCTCTATGGGGTTAAGGTCAGGCGAGTTTGCTGCCAATCGAGCCCAGTGATACTGTTGTTTGTACACCAGGTATTGGTACTTTTGGCAGTGTGGACAGGCGCCAAGTCTTGCTGGAGATTGACATTTCCGTCTCCAAAAAGCTTGTTGGCAGAGGGAAGCATGAAGTGCTCTAAAATTTCCTGGTAGACGGCTGTGCTGACTTTGGTCTTGATAAAACACAGTGGACCTACACCAGCAGATGACATGGCTCCCCAAACCATCACTGATGGTGGAGACTTCACACTAGACCTCCAGCAGCTTGGATTATGGTCTCTCCACTCTTCCTCCAGACTCTGGGACCTTGATTTCCAAATGAAATGCAACATTTACATTCTTCTGAAAACAACACCTTGGACCACTGACAACAGTCCAGTTCTTCTTCTCCTTGGCCCAGGTAAGACGCTTCTGGCATTGTCTATTGGTCATAAGTGGCCGGACACAAGGAATGTGACACTTGTAGCCCATGTCCTGGATACGTCTGTGTGTGTTGGCTCTTGAAGCAAAGACTCCAGCAGCAGTCCGCTCCTTGTGAATCTCCCCCACATTTTTGAATGGCCTTTTCTAAACAATCCTTTCAAAGCTGGGGTTATTCCGTTTGCTTGTGCACCTTTTTCTTCCGCTCCACTTTCCATTAATATGCTTGGATACAGCACTGTGTGAACAGCCAGCTTCTTTAGCAATGACCTTTTGTGGCTTCCCCTCCTTGTGGATTGTGTCAATAGCTGCCTTCTGGACATCTGTCTGGTCAGCAGTCTTCCCCATGATTGTGGAGCTACGGACACTGACTAAGGGATCTTTATAAACGCTTAGGAAGCCTTTGCAGGTGTTTTTTGTTAATTATCCTAATTTACTGAGATAATGACTTTTGGGTTGTCATTGGCTGTAAGCCATAATCATCAACATTAACAGAAATAAACACGTGAAATAGATCGCTCTGTGTGTAATGACTCTATAGAATATGAGGTTCACTTTTTGTATTCATGAACTGAAATAAATTAACTTTTCGATGATATTCTAATTTTGTGAGAAGCACCTGTACATGGCCGAATAGTGATTAGTTAATCCCACAGCTATACGGTTGTGTGAATTAGGGCTCATTCAGACAAGCATATTTTCCTTCTGTATGCTGCCAGTGTGCCATTGACAGCAAATAGACTTATAGCCAATACGTCAGTCTATATGGGTGATTTCCAGTGTTGAACTAGAGTAAAAATTACATGGAAAAAAATTGCAACATGCTCTATTTTTGTCTCATTTATTGGCCAGAAAAGTGCATGCAATGGAAGATGACTCTGGTAATCATCCACAATGCAAACTGATCTGCACACATAGCCGGTCATATTCACAATTTACAGACATGATCAATTTTCAGTATTCAGGTCTAAACCCAGCCTCAGCCTTAAAGAGGATTTCTTGCAAAGAAAAGTTTATTGTAATCAATAGATCTTAGAAGAAGAAGAATTTCCACAATTGGATGTGTTGAAATAACATGTTCCTGTGCTGAGATAATCTTATAAATGTGCCACTGCTCTTTACTGTGTAATGGCCGTGTCTGACCGTGCAGGAACATGGGCATCATATCACATCTCCTGGGCACGGGAGGACTCAAAAGAGAGTAGACAGTCATTACAGCATGGGATCACAGCTGATTCTTTTTGTGTAGTAAAACATTTCCCTTCCTGTTTTTAAAAATGTTTTACTTCAAAGAAAGAATCGGCTGTGATCCTGGGCTGTCCTGTCTGTATACTCTTTTGCGTTCTCCCCAGAGTAGGAGATGTGGTATGATCAGACCATGTTCCTGCACGGTGAGACACAACCATTACTCAGTACATAGCAGGGATGCATTTATAAGATTATCTCAGGACAGGAACATTTTATTTAAACACAACGAATTGTGGAAATGTATTATTATTCCAAGATCTAGTGATTAATATAAACTTTTGTTCATGGGAAAACCCCTTTAAACTTTCAATATCCCACAATGCAGAGTTAGTCACCAGTTTGGGGTGCGTTCCACTATCTGTCACTATCTATGTTGCCATTATCCGACTCGGAATATTCAATCCAGAATTTTTACATCATGGGGAATACAAGTGTTTACTAAAACAATTATCATCAGTGGTTAAAGGTCTTCTTTAAAGAAAATGTGCACAAATGGCTACTATTTGATCTATAGATATGGATCTTTCTACTTCATATTTACACTAAAAGGTGTCAGTTTTTATAGCCACAATATATTAAAATTGTATTTAAAGTTGGACCTTACCAATATTTAATGTACGTGAACTAAGAAAATGATTACATTACTCTTCAACACTCACCTACTGGCTGCGATCATGGTTAATTTCTTAAGCTACCTATTAGTTATTTACTGGAATTTGTGGGAAGCTGGCCAAGTTTATAAAATTACATGGACCCTTGTGATCCTAGAGAGGCATCCTGATTACATGAGAACTAATGAAGCATGCCTAAGATGTGCCAACTTCGGGTTAGACCAGGGTCAGACTGACATTGGTCATTTCATACAGCAGTTGCTCCTGAATGTCAACGCCCCTGGATTATACCAGCGATACTTTAAAGTCTGACATATCTTGCTGGCCAAGAGCTGCAGAATTATCTATGTGCCGACCTGTGCGTATTATATCACAAGTACACAAAGTCAGTGAGGTGCGTGCGACACTGGAAGTTTGTAAAGCTCAAAAGGGAACTTGGCGCTTTTTTTTCTTTGCTTATTATTAATAAATACCTTATTTTCTGGCGTATAAGATGACCTTTTAACCCCTGAAAATCTTCTTGAAAGTCGGGGGTCGTCTTATACGCCGGGTCTCGTCTTATGGGGTGGGTGCATATGGTGGGTGGGGGGTCGTGGTCCCGATGACGAAGAAAGGGGGCGTCTCACTGGGAAGGTGTAAGTGGAGTATCCCCCATTACCTCATTGTAGCAAAGCAGCGATGCTCTCTGTGCTGGGGGTGGGGGGTAGGGGGGCGTCAGCATATCTCTGTGCAGCATCGGGGCTCCGCCGACATTTCCTCAAAGCCCAGAGGCACCGGTAGCTCCATTGCTGCGATGCGGTGGCCTCCTGGAAAATGGCCGCTGGGGGCGGCATATGCTCAGATTCAAATCTTGTCCCGATCATGAAGATCATGCAGCTATGAGGCCGAATTTCCACTGCAACTGGGGCTAATATATCAGCTCCAGTTACAGGGAAAATTCAATAACAAAAAAAGTAGTTAAATATTGAAATAACCTCTTCGCCTCACCTTAAGGGTATGTGCACATGTAGAAAGCTCCTCTGCGGATTTTTCCACAGCGGATTTGATAAAAACGCAGTGCAAAACCGCTGCGTTTTTTCCTGTGGATTTATCGCTGTTTCTATTGCGGATTCCGCTGCGGTTTTACATCTGCAGTTTTCTATTGAAGCAGGTGTAAAAATGCTGCGGATTCCGCACAAAGAATTGACATGCTGCGGAAAATACAACGCTGTGTTTATGCGTGTTTTTTTCAGCAGCATGTGCACTGCAGATTTCGTTTCCCATACAGTCATGGCCAAAAGTATTGACACCCCTGCAATTCTGTCAGATAATACTCAGTTTCTTCCTGAAAATGATTGCAGTCACAAATTATTTGGTATTATTATCTTCATTTAATTTGTCTTAAATGAAAAAGCACAAAAAGAATTGTCCTAAAGCCAAATTGGATATTATTCCACACCAAACATAAAAAAGGGGGTGGACAAAAGTATTAGCACCATTCGAAAAATCATTTGATGCTTCTCTAATTTGTGTAATTAACAGCACCTGTAACTTTCCTGTGGCACCTAACAGGTGTTGGCAATAACTAAATCACGCGCTACAAGTGGCTAGGACTACAACAAGTCCACGGTCCTAGGGTGTCATAAAAAATCTCCTTATGCTCGAGAACGGCAACCACTACTTACTATACACTGGTGATGTATACACCAGTTAGTCGGCCACCATATATACAGTAAGGGGGGGGGATACACTGACCCTCTGTATATGTAATCCACCCACTTGTGGCTAAACTGTTGAGCCTTTATAGTAATATCAAAGTAGTGAATGTTAACTGTTGGTGCTGTATTACCTTGCGTACCTATTGAATGAAGCCGTGTGAAGAACGTGGAACGGCTGGTCTGCTTTCTTAAGATCAAGATATCGGACCTGCATACATAGGTGTCCGCTGCAGCTCGAGGCAGTTCCCATCCACTCGGAGGGTAAGCGTGCGATTCCCGGCGTCAGCCGATGTCAATAGCTGCAGGTACTTTAGGCAGAGATTACAGTTGCTACGTGTAGCGCCAGAGACGTCCCTGCCGGAGGCGTCCCTGGATGCACGTGGAAAATGGCCGACACTGCAAAGCAGTGAGTGACGTCACTGGCCTATGGAGCCTCAGTTGGGCCAATTCTAACCTACGCATTTCAAAGTGTAACGCACTCATTCATCAGGGTACCCTTGATCTTAAGAAAGCAGACCAGCCGTTCCACGTTCTTCACACGGCTTCATTCAATAGGTATGCAAGGTAATACAGCACCAACAGTTACCATTCACTACTTTGATATTATTATAAAGGCTCAACAGTTTAGCCACAAGTGGGTGGATTACATATACAGAGGGTCAGTGTATCCCCCCCTTACTGTATATATGGTGGCCGACTAACTGGTGTATACATCACCAGTGTATAGTAAGTAGTGGTTGCCGTTCTCAAGCATAAAAAGATTTTTTATGACACACTAGGACCGTGGACTTGTTGTAGTCTTAGCCACTTGTAGCGCGGTATTTCTAATTTTTCTATTGCTTTTTGCCTTATTGTCGGATTGGGCACAATATCCGACTGATATACCGGCGGCACTTGTGTGGTCCATATTTTTAGTTATAGCGCCAGTGTATTTTATTTATTTTTTTATAAATAACTAAATCACACTTGCAGCCAGTTGACATGGATTAAAGTTGACTCAACCTCTGTCCTGTGTCCTTGTGTGTACCACATTGAGCATGGAGAAAAGAAAGAAGACCAAAGAACTCTCTGAGGACTTGGGAAACCAAATTGTGAGGAAGCATGAGCAATCTCAAGGCTACAAGTCCATCTCCAAAGACCTGAATGTTCCTGTGTCTACCGTGCGCAGTGTTATCAAGAAGTTTAAAGCCCATGGCAATGTGGCTAACCTCCCTAGATGTGGATGGAAAAGAAAAATTGACAAGAGATTTCAACCCAAGATTGTACGGATGTTGGATAAAGAACCTCGACTAACATCCAAACAAGTTCAAGCTGCCCTGCAGTCCGAGGGTTCAACAGTGTCAATCCGTACTATCCGTCGGCATCTGAATGAAAAGGGACTGTATGGTAGGAGACCCAGGAAGACCCCACTTCTTACCCCGAGACATAAAAAAGCCAGGCTGGAGTTTGCCAAAACTTACCTGAAAAAGCCTAAACTGTTTTGGAAGAATGTTCTCTGGTCAGATGAGACAAAAGTAGAGCTTTTTGGGCAAAGGCATCAACATAGAGTTTACAGGAGAAAAAAAGAGGCATTCAAAGAAAAGAACACGGTCCCTACAGTCAAACATGGCGGAGGTTCCCTGATGTTTTGGGGTTGCATTGCTGCCTCTGGCACTGGACTGCTTGACCGTGTGCATGGCATTATGAAGTCTGAAGACTACCAACAAATTTTGCAGCATAATGTAGGGCCCAGTGTGAGAAAGCTGGGTCTCCCTCAGAGGTCATGGGTCTTCCAGCAGGACAATGACCCAAAACACACTTCAAAAAGCACTAGAAAATGGTTTGAGAGAAAGCACTGGAGACTTCTAAGGTGGCCAGCAATGAGTCTAGACCTGAATTCCATAGACACCTGTGGAGAGATCTAAAAATGGCAGTTTGGAAAAGGCAGCCTTCAAATATCAGGGACCTGGAGCAGTTTGCCAAAGAAGAATGGTCTAAAATTCCAGCAGAGCATTGTAAGAAACTCATTGATGGTTACCGGAAGCGGTTGGTCGCAGTTATTTTGGCTAAAGATTGTGCAACCAAGTATTAGGCTGAGGGTGCCAATACTTTTGTCTGACCCATTTTTGGAGTTTTGTGTGAAATGATCAATGTTTTGCTTTTTGCTTCATTCTCTTTTGTGTTTTTTCATTTAAGACAAATTAAATGAAGATAATAATACCAAAGAATTTGTGATTGCAATCATTTTCAGGAAGAAACTGGGTATTATCTGAGAGAATTGCAGGGGTGTCAATACTTTTGGCCATGACTGTAGGTTTACATTGTACTGTAAACTTATGTGAAACTACTGCGGATCCGCAGCTGCGGAAACAAAATCCGCATCGTGTGCACACGATGTCTTTTATGACCTTTTATGGATGGGAAAAATATGCTAAATGAATAATAAATCAATTCAGTGGTCTTTTTGCTGCCTTAAAAAACCCCCAAGATAAATAAAAAAGGGAGTGTGAAAATAAAATAAATTAAGCCTCACATATTGCAAAAATTAATGGAATAACTGAACAAGAAAAAAAAATTACAGTTCTTTAAATCACATGTATGTAAAAACCTGAACATGTTCCTGGAAAGGAACAGCAGTAAATGGCCGATTCTTGCGTTGATATTTTACTGACAGTAGGTCACTTTCTAATGATAGTTTCTCTTTTGTATTTAATATACATTTTTTATTATGCAATTTTGCATCAGTTTGCTGCCCTCAGGAGAGATTCAGTTTTGATTTTACTTGGTTTTGAAAATAAATGTAAAATAAGAATGGGAACTTTACTCCCTACACTGCCTCACCCAGAAACATTATCAATCTTAATTTAAATGCTTGGCATTCAGTCTAGGGATGCTGGGTACTGGGTGTCTGCAGACAAAGATGCTATGAGATGTATTGCTGACAGAGAAGAATGACAGCACTAGAATCATACTCTACAGACAGATTTAGTGGTGTCATCTGATACCGCGTAATGCATCACATGATTTTACTAAAAAGGGAGGTGTTGTACAAGACTCAGACCCAGCTATAGAAATAGCAATTTTGATTTGAAAAAAATTGAACCCCTTCTTGACATCCACAATACATGATTGACTGTGGGTGTTTGGTCCATATTCAGAGGGTGCTGGTTGTGTTTTGAGCCAACACCTGCCATTATCAGCTTAACCAATTAAATGCCTCAATTACTGACCACAGCGTTTAAGAAGCGTGATCCTGGTGGTGCATTGTTTCAGAAGCCAGTCACCACCTCTGTACCCCAGCAACACAATCACACGGTGCAGATGGGAGGCCATGGTAGCCTGAGCTTCATAGGAGAATGTCAATTTCACTAAATACTGCATTACCATAGTATTTCAGTAAATAGACAACTGATTTATTCCTATTGGGACTACAAACTAAAGTGAAAAGTAATAATAAATAAACAACTAAAAAATTAAAGTTATCTCTGTTTTCCCAGGTAAGAATAAAGAAATTGGCAAAAAAAACAAAAACAGGCTATCGCCACTTTTTATAAAAGTTTGATATTTAAAATTATTAAGCCCTTATGGAAAATGTGATGAATACAAAAAGAAAATTGAAATGCCAGAACTGCTGTTTTTTTTTGCTTTTACTGTCGCCACAGTTCTTACAAAAATTGTAATCAAAGCAATGAAAACATCGCAACTACCCCAAAATGGTATCAAATAAAATCACAGTCTGGGAAGCAAAAAAAAAAAAAAAGCTCTTACACAGCTCCATCAATTTAAAAAAATATATATAGTTAGGCTACTTTCGCACATCAGGTTTTTTGTTTCAGGCTAAATCCGGCTCTTTGGAGAAAAACCGGAACCGGAAAAAATAAAAACCGGAACCGGTTTTTCCCCCATTGACTTGTATTTGCGCCGAATGGCCCAGCGTTCCTTTCGGTTTTTGGCCGGATTCGGCAAACAATTGATTCCGGCGTCTGGAAAAAACGTCCACTGCAACATTTTTTGTCTCCGGCGAAAAAGCCTGAAGCGCCGGAGTTAGGAGATAAAAATGTCCAGAAATTCACTTTCACATTCAAATATAGTCCAAATTGACAAAGCAATTTATGCGGCAGTGAGAAAAAACTGGCACATTTTACAAAGTGATAGGGAATTACTAAAAATAACAACTTTAAATCCACAATTCACATATAAACGTACTAAAAACCTAGGAGATATGTTGGTACACAATAGGTTGTTACCAGTACAAAATAACTGGATAGCAAAAAATATACCTAAGGGAAATTTTAATTGTAAAAACTGCAGATTTTGCCACTTGCATAGATTAGATAACCCATTAAAAATCGGGGACATAAATCATAAAATATGTGATTTTATAACATGTAAGAACAAATTTGTCGTCTATGTGATTTTTTTTGTCCCTGCAATTATTTTTATATTGGAAAAACAATACGGCCTTTGGTAACAAGATTTCGAGAACCCTACAATTCAATAGTGTCAGGAAAAGGCTGCATGCGGCTTATAAAGCACATGCAGGAGAAACATAATAGCAATCCTGAATCACTGCAATTTGCAGGTCTTGAAATAGTTAAATTTCCACCTCAAGGAGGTAACCATAACAAGCTCCTGTTGAGAGAGGAAGGAAAATGGATTATGGCTAATGCCCAGGGACCGCTCGGCCTTAACGATAAGTTAGATATGGCCGTATTCTTATAAATTTCGTCTGTGTTCAGTAAGCATATGTGATAATTTATAGTGATATGGTTAGTGAAACATAATTTGTGTAAATCTAATGCTAATGTCAGTAATCTGTTTTGTAATGATGTGTATGTGTCCTTTAAAAAGGAAATGACATCATTTTACCTCACATGGACCCGTAGAAGTGCTGATTGCACAAAATGGCCGCGTCCTCTGCACTCCCCGCACCCTCTGTTAACTCCTGATATGTGTCAAAAATAATCTACATCATAGATTAAAGGCACATTAAAGACGTTCATTCAGCAAACTGGTGAGTGCCGCTGTCGTAAAACTACAAGTTGTCCTGAAAAATAAGGCTACGGACTGCGCTAACGCAATGTCCCAAAAGGGATCGCGTTTGCCGATCCCGCTAGCGCAGATCCCCGATCCCGCTAGCGCAGATCCCCGATCTGCGCTAGCGAGGAACAGACCACGAACGCTGCAAGCAGCGTTCGCGGTCCGTCACTCAAATGACGGCACATCGCTAGCGCACGCCCACATTGCTAGTGATGCGTTCGCCATTACAATCAATGGCGGCGTTAACGGACTACGTTACACCGTGTTATGCCGCGGTGTAACGTAGTCCGTTAAACGTACCGCCATAACGCAGTGTGACCCTAGCCTTACAGCTATGTTGATCCAATATTTAAAACAAAGTTATGTCTCTTGGAAAAAAGGAGGAAAATGCTAAAATTGTCCGTGGTTTGAAAGAGAGAAACTCATCGTTTTCATAAACAGTAGCGTATGATGGTGTCACCTGATACTAAATAATGCAGGCCAGCCAGAAATATAATTTAACATAAAAATATATATATATTAAGGTCAATTTAATATAACAAATTACACAATTAACCAAAAAAGTCCTAATGACTTGGTGTACAGTTGATCAAGGTTGGTAGATTATGCATTGACAACCAGTTTGTCTAATTTTTCTTAAAGTTAAATCTCTTAGCCCCTATAGTGCATTATATCACAACAGTTTTTATAATGATGATATCTAAAATATATAATTGTGGATTTAGGTAGATCCTAGCGGCTTGTTTTGCCATTGTAGCCAATGATTTTAATAAATGCTTATTAACTCGCAAAACATATTAATATATCATTATATTGGCTAGCTTTAGGGCCCCATCTTATTTTTCTACTTCTAATGTAGCTGAAAGTTTTCATACTGCAAAGTGGAAAATTGTAAAATGGTTTGTTAAGAAGAAAGCACAAGTATTCTCAAGGTCTCTAAACAAGTAAGTCAGATAATTCAGGAAACCTCCGTTTGCGAAGAAGATTTCAGACCTTTTGCAGATTTTCCAATACTGGGGATTTTTGCTTCCTCAGCTCTTCTGAGCACTTAGTCTAGGCCACTGCACTCCTCACGGAACAGCTGCTCCTGGACTAAATGACCACTGCTGCAAGACTTAAGATGAAATCCCATCCAAAGAAGAAAAAAATGTTCCCTAATAAATTCATGTTTTTGTAGATGTTTAATCTGGGAAACGGATAAGAAAAAATGAAACATGATCTTTGCGTGTCTAATCTTCCATTGATCTTAAACCACAGCAAAAAGGAACAACAAACTCTGGGCCTGGTTTTTTTTTGTCTTACCAAAATGAAATCTGTGGCATTTAACAATTACTGAGTTAATTAAAACAAAGCTACTATAAAACAGATGTACGTTACCTACAAATAAGCATTTTAGCTTTTTTCATACATGATGACATGAATAGTGCTTGTTCGTGGATATTTTGCTTTACACGTTTTTATTAAAATAAATCTAAACTGTGAAGGTGAACTTTTCCTAATAGTAATGATGTTCATGTATGTTTTCTTACCTTCAGAATAACATTCCCATAGCTTATGACATCCAGTTCCTTACCTTTAGCGTGAAGATCTTTTTATCACACATTGAACACGTGTGTGGCAATTGCACAGGTGCAATACCATGGAAGTCATTCAGTTCATGTGGCTTCCTCAGTGATGGTACGCATTTGTTGATTTTTCCATTATTATGTCTGTGGAAAATAGGAGAATTTGAGGGGCTAAACTTGGTATCAGGAGTTGGCTCTTCTGGGTTGTACAGTTCATTTCTGGCCTCATAATGCTGGTTGGGTGACTGCCAATGACGAGAAGATTCCCACTGGTTGTTTGACGACGCATTGTGACCTCCCTGACCG
Source organism: Ranitomeya imitator (assembly GCF_032444005.1). Classification (NCBI taxonomy): domain Eukaryota; kingdom Metazoa; phylum Chordata; class Amphibia; order Anura; family Dendrobatidae; genus Ranitomeya; species Ranitomeya imitator. The sequence goes on along the minus strand of NC_091283.1, from coordinate 842,642,993 downwards.
ACATCTCCTTTACGGCTTATGGGGTGATGTTGTCCATGGTTATCATAATACTGATTTTTAAATCCAGGTTGATTATTATGATTCGGAGGGTATCGACCATCCTTTATTTCTTCTGATCCACAAGCAAAGCCGTGATAAGAAGGCTGATCCATTTCTGAAGTGAATGTTTGAGTCCCCAGGTGGAATCCTTCGGGCTTGTTTCCACCCATAGGTTTTCCAAAAGTTTGCAAAGAGTTTTGATTTGAATTCTGAGAGTGCTTGGGTGGCATAATTGGTTTTTGAGCAGAGAACGGCAATCCAGTAGCAGGAAATCTGGCATTGTGAATGGTGGATCCTAGAGAAGCCATTCCAGCAGGTCCATGTGCACCGATCATGGTTGCATTTCTAAGTGGATTAAACAGTGGCTGGGACATAGCCACTTTGGAAAGGACTTGGTTCAGTACTGTAGCAGCTGTGTTGCTGTTCACTGCACTCTGCGCCAATTTTAGCCTCTGCAGGGTGAGCTGAGCCTGCAGCTGAGCGAGCTGTAGACTGGCAGGGGACGGTAGGAGAGGGTTTGTAGGTCCACTGCCTAATGGGCTGTTGACAGGGAAAGGATTCTTCTCCAGAAATTGGGATACACTGTAAAATAAAATACGTAAATATGTTATAATAATAATGTCACTCCTTAAAATGTGGATAACATTATAAATACTTATTCTTGGCTTTTAAATGTTTGTTTTATTCTATGTTTACAGTGCTTGTAAAATCTTTTGCTCTGCTTGGTTATAAAGCCCTAACATTTATTTTGTAGCAGTTGTACTAATAAATGAACAAGCGATTGAAGTTGATTAATTATAGCAGTTGTATTGCCTTGTTTCCTTCTTATATTGGAGTCACCAGCGGGTCAGAATGACTTTTTTCTATAGCTTGTAGCAGTAGCTCCTGTATTTCCATCACAACTTTCTCTGCTTGAGTACACAACTGTTTTTAACTCAATGTTTTAAGGGGTGCGAACAGTTTGTTTAGGATTCCGTGGTGCTAAAGTATCAAGACTCTGGGATTAACTGAGTAATGCTGGCGAGGGACGTGATGAGACGATTAAATTAGAAAAACAAGCTGCACCTGCGCTTTACCCTAATGGGAGAGAAAGCGTCAAGCACTTACACCACCATACTGCAACTTTCTGAAATCTTATCTTACCACTTCTCGAAAATGAGGGGGAGCTGCAGACCAAGGCTATGCAACACAGATAGAGACGTACCAGACATACATGGAAAAAGAGACAAAGACCTCACGCCCGCCCCATGTGTTGACACCAGGGCTTTAACCCCTTACTGACCGCCAATACGTCTTTTAACTGACCTGAGATATAAGAGAATAGCCTCCCCATACAGATGACAATCCAGCATCTGTTGGTTGTACACTATAGCTGACAACTTGCTGTATCAGCCACGATCAGTATTTGCGCCTTCTAAATCTGTTTAACCCCTTAGATGCTGCTGTCAATAGTGACTACATCATTATAAATGGTTAACAGAGTGTGGGGGCTTCTTCTTTATCCCAATTGGTGCCCTCAGATCATGATTTTGTTGTCCTGATGTTTGCGATGGCAATTCATGACCAAATAGCGGCCTTAGAGTCTGCCGGCTATAGTAATCTGTTTAGAAGTTAGCAACATTTAGGTGGTAAAAATACACATTTTCATTTCTGTCATGCCATTTTGCATTAGTTCCTGTAAAGCACCTGAAGGGTTAATAAACTACCTGACAGCAGTTTTCAATATGTTTAGGGGTGCTGTTTTTAAAATGGTATCACGTTTGGGGGTTTCCCAATATATGGGACCCCTAAAGTCACTTTAAACATGGATAAGTCCCTAAAAAAATAAATGTGGTAAATTTCTTTGAAAAAATTAAATATTGCTGCTACATTTTTAAACCTCCTAAAATGCTAACAAAATAAAATAACATTTTACAAATGGTGCTGATGTAAAGCAGACGTGGGAAATGTTATTTATTAATGGTTTGCTGTTGTATGACTATCTGGATTAAAGGGATAATCATTCAAATTTAGAAAATTGCTAATTTTTTAACATTTTTCTCAAATTTTTTATATTTTTTATAAATAAACACAAAAAATGTTGAACTAAATTTACCATTATCATAAAGTATAATGTGTCACGAAAAAACAATCTCAAAATCACTGGGATTTGTTGAAGCGTTGCAGAGTTATTACCACATAAAGTGACACTGGTCAGATTTCAAAAATTTGGCTCCGTCACTAAGGGGTTAATCTGACTTAAAAGATTGATCACTTTCACCAACTAATGTGCAGAACAATAAATGCAATGTAATGTATTAAAATGTCAACCTGTAACTATGCAAACATCTGAAAATAAGCAAAGACTCAGAATGACGATGAAAGCAAAACACAATTACATGTGGGAATACTATGATTGGTTGCAACTTACGACCATACAAAAATGTAAATGAATTATATTATTGAACACATACATGCCTGAAATAACGGAGGAAATATTGGTACAAAGCGCTGATTCTCTATGCACCATAGTAAAACTCCATTTTGGGAAAACTTTTCAACATATTTTAGGCATAAGTTTAGAGACTAGTTCCCAAAGTTAATGCTAATTCTGGTGAAGCTGAAGCTGAATCTGAACAAAAAACTCCCAGTGTGGCTATATCTCTCCAAAAGAAAGATAGAAGGTGCTTGGTGAATTAAAAAAAATGTGTATTAACATGAAATAATAATAATAATCTTTATATAGCGCCAACATATTCCGCAGCGCTTTACAGTCATAAGTAACAATGTTAACAATACAATAATAAAAGCAATAAGATGACTCTACAATCTACAATATGAAATGTTTTATGATTCTATGTTGCAAGCACGGGTTATGAATAAAATGGAGCCTAAGGAGATAAAGCAGAGAAATAAAAAAAAAATCAAACATGGGATATAATTATCAGAATGTTTTACGTCACATTAATAATAAATCAAATTAAATTTTAGTTGCTAAGTAATGTCATAAGGCTAAATCCCCCAGATCTGCTGCTGGTTAAAGAAAAATGAAAGGCAATAAAAAAATACCTTGCCCCCGATCCCCATCTTTTCTCATTTGATGCCAGAATAAATAAATTGTACAAAAGAAATGTTTTTACTGTAATTCGCAAACCAGCACTGCTCCCCACAAAGCAGCCAGGACCAGAAGTCCTCGAGAGGCACATGGACGCGCTCCTCCAGCTCCCTTCAATCCTAACGCAGGTATCAACACTGGATCAGCAGAAGACCCGCGTCGATTCAGAGCGTTCATCCAGTGGTCGAGTCATATTAGAAACAAATTATGGCGGCTTCTTATTTATCAGTGTTCATCAGCCATTGGTCATTAGAGAGTCAGAAAGTCTGCTGTAGAGAGAATACCATGGGAAAGTTTCCCTTCAAAAATACTTTAAAAATTGTGGGAAGGTTTTCAGGGAGCTCGCCCCAACTAATCTCACCCATTATGTGAAATACTTGCAGGCATTAAATTCTAAATGTTTTAATGTACTTTACCTCACTTCGTTAAAGCGCTTAATTCATACATTACATCTGTAATTCTCGCTGTAATACTATATGTATAATAAAAAGGTACAAAAATATGAAACAAAGCTGTGCACAGTATAACATAGTATAATTGTAGCATGCGAGTAATGGGAGCGACATTCCAGTCCCCCCACTAATATAGCTTAAACTGGTCAGAACATATGTCAATAGTTTGAAATGTGCAGAACATGTCCACTGGGCATTTCTGCAATTATCCATGCTTTGCTATTCACTGCTGCGCATAAGACTGGCTTATTGATGCCAGATCACAAAGACCCCCATATATAGCGGTAGCAAGTGGCCTGCCAAACTCACCCCAATGAATTTACACTCCAACTTTTCTATTAGAATGTACTAAAACCTAAAGGGAAAACATAAGGTTGGATCAACACTTGCTTTGTTTTTTTTTAAATGCTGGAAACTGATGTCATCATCGCATTACTTTTTTCATAATCCATCACCCATTGACCTTTTTTTTTTATTAATAAAAAAAAATCAGTTTAAGTTCCGTGGAAATTAATATGATCCATTGACTGTTCTGTAATGAGTGAAAAATTCCTGAAAAAAATAGAAAGTTGATATTGTTGTTTTTGATCTTGGAACATAAGTTCTAGTATTAGGCTCCTTTCCCACAATGAGTGTTTGTTGAGTTTCTGACGTTCCAGTTATTCTACACAGATTGTACATTTGGTTATGTTTTATTTATTGCATTTTTAGTCCGTTTTTTTATTTTTTTTATTTTACATGCATTTTTTTCACATTATCGACTATGTATTTTGTCTCTTTTTGGTCTGTCATGTTTTAAATGAAGCTGTTTTGTTTTTTTTATACTGCCAGGTATTTGACTTTGACAAAGCTTTATTGATGTAGTCATGTGCAGATTACATGCGTTTTTATTGGGCTTCTGCAGCAGAAATGCAATAAAAATGCATATGTGGTTTCTACCTGTTAATTTTGTAAATCTAATGCAAGTCGATGGGAAAAATTTGCATTTTTACACTCAGTGTAGCCGCAAGAGAATCTGACATGTTGCGGATTTTGAACACGCACGGCAGGTCCGTTTATCCTACTAAAAAAAAAAAACAGTCGGCATGAGATTTCTATAAATCCCATCCACTTTGCTGGAACTGTAAGATGCTGTGTTTCTGACACAGCGAAAATATGCAACGTCAAAAACTCATAGTGGGAACACAGCCCAAGTCATTATTCAACTTGTCCATACAGAAGGGTACAGGTATCTCTGCGTTATGTTAATTTCAATATTTAACACAACTCTCAGACAAGTCTATAAAATGAAGCCCATTCTATTTAGTTTATTTATAGTTTATTATTATTTAATAATTTATTATATTATTAAATTGTGATCACATGTGCTTTTTGCAAAATTTCAACATAGATCCCAAATTACAGAAATAACTATATCCTAAAAATGTATTTTAGGCCACGTTCACACATTCAGTATGTGGTCAGTATTTTATATTAGTTATACTTTTCCTCTGATTGTTCCACTCTTGGTTTTGGACCTGGACGAAGCATTTCATTGCAAAACGCGCGTCGGGTGTGGTGGGTATCCAGGAGCGCTCCGTAGGTAATTATTAATATATACACTTGTATTTACTTTGATTGTTATTATTACTTTTTTTGCATGTATGTACTTGGTCACTCGGCACATGTTATGCTATGTTTGCATTAGGATTTAGTTGTTACTATATTTGGAGTTTGTTTTCCTGGACAGCCCACTTATTTTTTTCCTGTGCTGTGGTTTTTACCTATTACTGCTGATTCTTTTAAATAATTGTTAATAAAGTTTACATGGATTTTATTGGCTTCGTGTGAAGGATGGTTTCTTTGGCGTTTGTAGTATTTTATATTAGTTATACTTTTCCTCTGATTGTTCCACTCTTGGTTTTGGCTTACAAATACTGACCAAATACTGAAAGTGTGAACGTGGCATAAGGGTTTCACTTATTCTGATCATAGAGGGCAAGGAGGTTTCTTGGCTGCCCGTCACTTAACACACAATAACATGCAATAAGGGTAATTGTACTTACAATAGCCCAGCAAATGGAGAAAAGATAAAGTACAGGAAAGCGGCCTTTCAATTATCAACTCCACACCAGGGTGAAAGTGCCTTGGAATAGTCATTTAGTGTCAGCATCTATTCACACCAGTGTTACAGACTGTGCTTGAAGAACATTACATTTTTTTTTTTTTTTTTCAAAGATCTTTGGAACAAACATATGACTGGAATAGTGTTATATTATCATTCGTCTCACATCTGGATACTCTTTCTTTACAGTACGGAAATATGTCACTCTAACCAACAGTGCATTTCATTTACTTATCTATTTTAAAAGCCACGTAAGTAGCAGATGTATACATGGTAACTATGTTGGCATACAATTGCATGTTTTGTTGAATATTGGTAATATTATAAATACGTAGCTTTGTTTCATTGTGTTATGAATGGAGCCAAACATTAAACTCTTCAAATAAGGTACATTTTTTGTTTCCATACGTTTTTCATTGTAATGGAAAGTTAAAGACTATTCTAGTAGAAGCTAAAATTGTAGCAGCATCTATGCAATTTTAGTTTCTACTAGAATAGTCTTTAACTTTCCGTTGCAATGAAAAACTTATGGAAACAAAAACTGTACCTTACTTGAAGAGTTTAATGTTTGGCTCCATTCATAACACAGTGACATAGTGCAGATATACTGTTGGTACTGTGATGTACTACAGATTTTCAGTTTATGGAATCCAGATGAAAAATCTACAAAGTCATGAGATTTTAAAATATCTTCCATGTGTTGCATATAAAATAAGTTCAAAACCCTCATGTAAACTGCACATTCTAAATCTACATAGTCAGTTTATGCTGCAACTCCTCCTGACACAGATTTCTCCAGTAAATCCGCAAAAAAAAATCCACATGTTTCTCCTACAGATTTTGCAGTTGATGGGATGCATATTTTAATTTGAATTTATACCAAAATCAGTGGCCAATTTTTCTCCTCCATTTATGTCCATGTTTCAGTTCCAACAATCGGTTAAATAAAACTGTTCTGGTTTACTAACTCTCACATCTACATATATTAATATTACTTTATAGAATTGGCAAAGCATCAGAATTATCTAGTTTCATTATCTTTTTCTGCATCTTCGGCTGTAATTAAATGGTTTTAAGCTTTGTTCCCATGATGAGCTGTTATTGAATTTTTGATGTAAGGCCAGAATCACACCACCATATAATACAGCCGAGTGCTATCCGATAAAACACCACATCGCACTTTGCCCAGTGTTGTACTATGGTGCAGCTCACCTATGCGATTATTTTCTCATGCCGATTCAGCATAAGGCAACAACAGCAGCATGCTGTGATTGGCAGTGAGATTCGGCTCACTCGCACCCATACAAGTCTATGGGCACGGGTGAAATATCGCACTGCACTCGGATATCATCTAAAAGCACTGCTATATACGCCGACATCGGCAGCGGAGGAGATGGAGAAATTACTTTCTCCGTCTCCTCTGCAGCTGTGCTCCGATCCTGTCATGTGAGAGGATCGGAGCATAGTAGGAGCCGAGGGACATTAGTAGAGATGAGCAAATATGTTCGGGTTCCCTCTTATTTGGCAAGCTATACCTCTTACTGAATAAGCTGCAGAGGGAACTCTGCTTCCTGGATGACGCCGGCCGATCAGCTGATTGGCGCCACAGCTGTGTGACAGTCACGACACATATATGGAGAGCCTGTTTGTTGGGGTCTCCATGCTTGTGCTATGGTAGTGATACAGCCGCGACACATGCAGCTGTGGCGCCAATCAGCTGTTAGGCTGGTGCGATCCAGGAAGCCGGGTTCCCTCTGCAGCTTAGGCTTCTTTCACACTTGCGTCATGTAATGTCTGTCGCAATGCGTCGTTTTGGGGAAAAAACGGATCCTGCAAATGTGCTCGCAGGATGCGTTTTTTTGCCCATAGACTTGTATTGCCGACGGATCGCGACGTATGGCCATACGTCACGTCCGTCGTGCACTGGATGCGTCGTGCTTTGGCGGACCATCGGCACGAAAAAACGTTCAAGGGAACATTTATTTCGTACGTCGGGTCCGCCATTTCCTACCGCGCATGCGCGGCCGGAACTCCGACCCCTCCTCCCCGGGACTGTACAATGGGCAGCGGATGCGTTGAAAAACTGCATCCGCTGCCCACATCGTGCCAAATTTTCACAACGTGCGTCAGTACGTCACACCGACGTTTAGCGACGGACCCATACGGACGCAAGTGTGAAAGAAGTCTAATTTGGCAAGCGCTATAGCTTGCCGAATAAGAGGGAACCTGAACATATTCGCTCATCTCTAGTCATTAGTATATCGCGTCCGATGCTCTTGTATCGTATACCATATGATGGTGTGACTCCAGCCTTACAGAATTTTCTGCACCTATTTAAATTAAGTTACTTGTATTTTTAGTGGTTTTTTTACTTTAATTTTTACCACGTCTTTAACTCCACATTTTTTTGTCTCTTTTTGGTTTGTCATTCTTAAAACCCCTTTGTTACCACCAATACGTCTTTTCACTGACCTGTGTTATAAGAGACTAGCATCCCCAGACAAATGACAAATCTGTAGTTGTCAGCTGTACACGATAGCTGACAATTTGCTGCATCGGCCACGATTAGTGTTGGTACCGACTACAGTTGTTTAACCCATGTAAAAATACATTTCTTCATTCCTGTTATGCCACTTTGCATTAATCCCTAAAAAGCACCCAAAGGGTTAACAAACTACCTGAAAGCAATTTTGGATACACAGAGGGGCGCTGTTTTAAAATGGTATCACTTTTGGGGGTTTCCAATATATAGGACCCCCCAAAGTCACTTCAAAACTTAATAGGTCCCTAAAAAAAGTTTTAAATAAGTTTTGCAAATTTCCTCAAAAAAAAAAAAAAAAAAATTACTGCTACATTTTTAAACTTTCTAAAATGCTAACAAAATAAAACAACATTTTACACATGGTGCTGATGGAAAGCAGACATGAGGGAAATGTCATTTATTAATGTTTTTGTGTGGCATGACTATCTGGATTAAAGGGATAATCAAAGAAAGTTAAAAAATTGCAATTTTTAAAAAATATTTGTCAAATTTCTGATATTTTTATAATTAAACACAGAAAACATCTACATAAATTTGCCATTATCATAAAGTACAATGTGTCACGAAAAAAAACAATTTAAAAATCAATGGGATATGTTGAAGCACTCCAGAGTTATTACCACATAAAGTGATACTGGTGAGATAGAAAATTTGCCCTGTCGTTAGGGAGTAAAATAAAGCTTCTTTGTTTTTGATACTTCCGAGTATTTGGCTTTGACAAAACTTTATTGATATACTTAAGTAGGATTACATGTGTTTTTGAGGCGTTTCTAACACGGAAACACACTTAAAGCACATGTACATTTTTTTATCTTCAGAATTTCTGCACCTAATGCAAGTTTGTGGGCAAAATCCACACAGAAAACTCAGTGTACCCACAATAGACTCTGATGTTCTGCAGACTTGATACATGTGTGGAAGGGGCCTCAGGAGCTGAGATGCAAATGCGGCTGTCGTCAGCTACATTATACAGTCAGCATCAGTCACTCTCAGCCACCGCTGATGTTAATCATTTAAATGCTGCTGTCATTCTCCTACATCGGCATTTAATTGTATGCATGCCGAGCACTCGTGCACTGGCTCTTATCGATATCGATCCCCGACGCTATCACGGGGGACTGATGCATTACTATGTCAACCGATAGTCTGCTGAAGACCCCCATCTCTATCATCTAGGACCTCCTTTGAAGCCCAGTCATAGTCACAATATTGCAATACTGTGGTACTATAGTACTGTATATTTTATAAGTGATCAAACTATTAGCAGGTTGACATAATGAAGGATAAAAAGCAAGTTTAAAAAATAATGTAAAAAAATATATAAAAATTCAAATCACGCCCCTTTCCGCCGATAACAATAAAGGAAAAAAATATCCGCCAGTTTGGTATCGCCCATCTATAAAATGGTAAGTGTCTGATCTATAAAATTAAAGTTAATTAACTTGATTTTTTTCTGTCCACAACATTTATAAATCAAAGCAAAAGAAATGTAATAATAAGCAATCAAAGCATCGTATGTTCGCAAAATTGGTATCGATAAAAAAGTCAGCTTACCATGAAAAAAACCAACAAAAAACATCACTCTGCACCATCAGCAGAAAAATCAAAATGTTACGGGTCTTGTAAAATAAGTAAAATATCTATATATATTTTTAATAATAATCAGATTTTTTTTCACAACTTAAATAGAAAAAAAAACCAATGCGTGTTTGATATTGCCACAATTGGACTCATCTGGACAATCATGTTTCCAGATTATTTTTACTCCATGTTCAACAACAGACACAATCTAACATCGTTCCAATTACTGGTATTATATATTTTTAAAGTATGAGGATTATTGTAGCGCAGTAAATAGGAAATATTCCAGCATCTTTGTGTTATTTTCATACATTTAAAATATTACCTTTTTTTTATTAGTTGGAGGAAAAAGTTTAGCTTGATGTGTTGTTGTCCAGAGACTCTACACTAAATACACACATGGTCACGTGACATTCGCAAAGACAAAAAACGTGGAGATACCAAGATCATCCTGTGTGAATGTGTCCCTCATAAGGATATCCTCGTAGCAGACACGTGGGTTATACAGTCTGCACTTATTGTCTGCCACCAGAGCAATACAAATATACAAGCAGATGAAGATATAAAACTCGCACAAAACACTGGGGGAGGGGTTAATAATTCCCTTTATATATTCTATACAATGTCCACTTACCAGGATCGCAAAATAATACGATATACCAACACTTTGTTATTCCACAGAACAGATCCAGTTTTCCTGCATGCCATAAGGTACACACATCCATTCATTCACAGACTGATGTCTGACTTCACTCCCAATTCTGGAGACTTGCTCGTCTTCCTGAGTAATTATAGAAAATGACCCTATATTGAAAACAATCTTTTCTATAGCGCAGACAGACAGGCCATGGATTCTTAGAACGTAAAGAAGTTATTTTCCTCCTGTCCTCGGTGACCTTGGTACACAAGTAGCCTGTGTCCAACCTTCAAGGCTTCCACTAACTTTTATGAGGCATGTAAGGTCAGGTAAAGATCGCCCAGCTGAACCAAAAATATTTGACACCGAGCAATGAAAGATGGTAAAAAATGACCTCTGCAATATTCTTGAACAGTGCCAATGTATTCGACAACTTACCTTACTCCATCGGCAAGCCGCCCCCGAGAACAGCGTAGAGGGGTACGGTGGGAAGTTCCTTCCAACGGCACGGTTTACACTCTTCTCCATACAGAACAGTCACACTTCGCCAGCTGTATACTCGCCTTGTATTTACAATCCTGCCTCACATCAAACAGCACAACTTTTTATGAAGTAGCACACAAGGACAGGAGGGGACGTCACATGCTCCCAAGTATTGCTAACATTACACACACAATATCATTTGATGTGTATGCCATATGTTCGCTGTCTTCTCCTGCTCCAGCTACTGACAGCCCCAACTCCCAGGCCTTCCAACCCGTGAAGAATGATTCCCAGGCATTCTGGCTTCTCTCGTTATAATTGGATGTGTTAAATTCACAGCCAGCAAAGTAGCTGCAGCAGCATTCACCTCTTTCCATGTTGTGTTTTTCTATTTTTAAATGCCACCGAACACATAACAGTTTTCTAAACACAAACAAAGAAGAAAAACTGGCACAAACCCGATATAGAAGTTGGGCGTCATGTGGGAGTGCTGAATATCCCACAGGCAGATTAATAATAATAATCTTTATTTTTATATAGCGCTAACATATTCCGCAGCACTTTACATCACATTATCATCACTGTCCCCGATTGGGCTCACAATCTAGAATTCCTATTACACCCGAGAATGTGTATATGTCAGATCAGCATCAATAGGACAGGATTATAAACACATTACAAAAATGGCACCGATGCTAGAAACTGTGTTTACAAACTTTAAATGGGGGTTCGGGTTCTCTCCTTAAGAATGTCTGATATTTTATAACTCTATGGCTAGGGCTACACTGCAACGTTGGCCGCAACACGTGTTAGAATGATAAATCGGTGCATACTGCGGCTGCATCAAAGCATAATGCAAGAGCATTGAGTCACATGGAGAGTGCAGTAAGCAAGTTGCAAAAAATCCAACTGGATTAGACTTTTTACGACTTGTCACAGTTGCGATACCATGGAGGTCACAATGAGACCTTACTCCCTTACACTTTGCTGTGGCATATTTTTGGCTGCACAAAGGCTGCCGTCACACTCACAGTATTTGGTCAGTATTTTACATCAGTATTTGTAGCCAAAACCAGGACTGGGTGATAAATGCAGAAGTGGTGCTTATGTTTCTATTATACTTTTCCTCTATTTGTTCCACTCCTGATTTTGGCTACAAATACTGATGTAAAATACTGACCAAATACTGCTTGTGTGACGGCAGCCAAATCGGTAGCACAACTGCAGACTTCATGTGGCCACAGCTTTAAGGCAAAGAAAAACAAAATCAGGTCCTACCTGGCTTTGGTTTAGGTAAAAATAAGACCTGGATGTTTATGGTTTTGCTCTTCGGTTTTTTTCCTCCTATTGTTCTAAGAGCCATACATTTTTATATTTTTATGTTGAGTAGGAGGACTTGTTTTTGCAGGATGACTTCTAGTTTTAAGTGACATTCTTTACAATATAATGTATCAGTACATTGTCAAAAAAAACAAATGCAGTTGCTTTTGTCAACATGATTCTCCAGGTCAGTACGATAACGGAGATGCAAAACACACATAGTTTTGGGGTTTCTGTTTTGTTTTTTTACTACTTGAATGGCTTAAAAAAAAATTCCGAGCTTTGTAAATTAATTAAAAAAATAAACATATGTGTTGACATTTTCTGAGACCCATAACTTTTTTTATTTTCCATACATGGAGCTTTGAGAGAGCTTGTTTTTTTTTGCATGATGAGCTGTAGTTTTTATTGATACCATTTTGTTGTAGATACAACGCTTTGATCACTTTATATTGTATTTTTTCAGCTATGAGTAGTGACCAAAAGGACAGCAATTATGGCATTTCTATTCCTCATTTAAGAGAGAGTTTAAATAACTGTACAAAACCTTTTATGCTCCACTAGATGGTGGCCCGATTCTAATGCATCGGGTATTCTAGAATATGTATTTATGTATGTATATAGCAGCCACATAGTATATAGCACAGGCCACGTAGTATATAGGAGCCATGTAGTATATAGCAGACAAATACTACATGGCCTGTGCTATGTACTATGTGGCTGCTATATACATACATATTGTAGAATACCCGATGCATTACTACAGGCCACGCAATATATAACAGTGGCCACGCAGTATATAACACAGCCACGTACTATATAACACAGCCCACGCAGTATATAGCAGCCACGCAGTATATAACACAGGCGACGTAGCATATAACACAGGCCACGCAGTATATAACACTGGCCACATAATATATAGCACAGCCCACGCAGTATATAGCAGCCACGTAGTATAGAACACTGCCCACGCAGTATATAGCAGCCACGTAGTATATAACCCTGCCCGCGCAGTATATTGCAGCCACGTAGTATATAGCACAGCCCACGCAGTATATAGCAGCCACATAGTATATAACACTGCCCACGCAGTATATAACAGTGGCCACGTAGTATATAGCACAGCCCACGTAGTATAGAACACAGCCCACATAGTATATAACACTGCCTATGTAGTATATAGCAGCCACACGGTATCTAACACAGCCCTCGTAGTATACAGCAGTGTGGGCACCATATCCCTGTTAAAAAAAATTATTAAAATAAAAAATAGTTATATACTCACCCCCTGGGATCCATCGAAGCTCTGGCGATACGCGCACGGCTGCCGCCATCTTCCGTTCTCAGGATGCATTGCAAAATTACCCAGATGACTTAGCGGTCTCGCGGACTACGGCGCGGCGGACTACGGAGGGTAAGAATAGCAGGTTTTTGTTTTTTTATTATTATTTTTAACATCACATTTTTTTACTATTGATGCTGCATAGGCACTTATCTTGCTTAAAAAAACATTGACCTCCTTGCCAGACCGACCGTGGGTCTCATAACTTGAACTGTCGACTCCAATAAACCACAGTCTCTGCATTGCAAACCACTCGTATAAAGCCTTACAATAGGTTTGTGTTAACGTAGCATTACCCAGAGCAGAGAGATACTGGAAACTGTAGGAATGATTTAGGCTGCATTCACACAAATATATTCTGTGGCCCATGTATGGACAACAGTACCCAAACTGACTAAGAGTCTTGTGACCCAATCATACAGCATCATATACAGTGGCATGTAAACATTTGGGCACCCCTGGTCAAAATTACTGTTATAGTGAACAGCTAAGAAAGTTGAAGATGAAATGATCTGCAAATGGCCTAAAGTTACAGATGACACAATTGCTTCGTATTTTGGGCAAAAAAAAAAGTAATTTTTATTACACTTTAAAAATTAAAGAAAGGAAAATGGGTCTGTGCAAAAGTTTGGGCACCCTTAGAGATTTGTGTGCTCAGATAACTTTGACCAAGGTTTCAGACCTTAAGTAGGCTGTTAGGGTTATGGCTTGTTCACAATTATCGTTAGGAAAGGACGGGTGATATAAATTTCCCGGCTTTTTAAAAACCCAGCCTCCTCTAACCTTGTCCCAAAAAACAGCAGCCATGGGTTCTTCCAAGCAGCTGTCTAGTGCTCTGAAAATGAAAATGGTGGAGGCCCACAAAGCAGGAGAAGGCTAGAATAAGATAGCATAGCAAATTGCCCCTTCCTTAGTTTGAAATATAATTAAGAAATCAGTTACCAGGAACAGTGAAGGTAAAGATAAGGTCTGGAAGACCAAACAAAATTTGAGAGAACTGCTCATAGGATTCCTAGAGAGGCAAATAAGAACATTTGCATCTACCCATTTTACGTTTTGTAAATGTGAAAAAAAATCATTTTTTTGCCTAAAATACAAAGGAAATGTGTCATCTTTAACTTTTGGCCTTTTTAGAGATCATTTCATCTTCAACTTGCTTAACTGTTCACAATAACAGTAATTTTGACCAGGGATGTCCAAACTTTTACAAGCCACTGTATGTGTCTGGTGCTGTTTGTTTGGATCAGGAGACTTGTGTTTGATCGTGGCATTGCAGTTTATACACAGATCTTATAATACTAATTTGAAAACTCTCTGAAAACTAGCGGTGTGGCTGTTTCCAGATGCACAATAAGGAGACACTTGAAGAAAATTGGGCTACATGGTCGAGTCGCCACAAGAAAGCCATTACTGCACAAATGCCGCAAAGTATCTCACCTACAATAGGCTAAACAGCACAGAGACAAGCCTCAAAACTTCTAGAACAAGGTAATTTGGAGTAATGAGACCAAAATTGAACATTTTGGTCACAACCATAAACATTACATTTGGAGAGAGGTCAACAAGGCCTATGATGAAATCAGCAAATACTGGAGGCAAATTTGCACTCATCAACATGGAAGCTGCGCATGGGACGTTTTTGGAAGTTCCAACATGACAATGATCCAAAACACAAGGCCAAGCTGACCTGTCATTGGCTACAGCAGAACAAAGTGAAGGTTCTGGAGTGGCCATCTCAGTCTCCTGACCTCAGTATCATTGAGCCACTCTGGGGAGATCTCAAGTGCACAGTACATCCTAGACAGCCCAGGAATTTACAGGAACTGGAGTCTTTTTTCCAAGTAGAGAGGTATCTTTACCATCTGTGAAAATAAAGAACCTCATTCACAACTACCACAAAAAAACTTCAAGCTGTCATTGATGTTAGAGGGGGCAATACACGGTATTAAGAAGTGAGGTATGTGAACTTTTGATCAGGGTCATTTGGATGTTTTGGGTTGTCATTATGATTTAAACATAGAAAACACAGTAGTTTGACAATAAATGGCTTCACCCAACCACTAACCATGAGTGGAGAAATAGTTTTGGTGTTATCATTCATATTCTCTGAAAAAAAGGCCAAGAAAGCAAAAATTCTGCCGGGGTATGTAAATTTTTGAGCACAACTGTAAGTAAAAACTATTAGACTTTATCCTTTTCCTATTGAGAAAAATTATACAATATAACATTTGTGAATTGCAAAAGTATGTGAACCTTTAGGATTAGGAAATAATTTGAAAGGGAATCTAGTGTTTTCAATCAAATGTGAGTGAGTGACCTGTTTAAGAATAGGTATCTATCGGAGTCTGAGCTTCACAACACGTTTGTGGATGTGTATCATGGCAAAAACAAAGGAGATGTCTGAGAACTTGAGAAACAGAGTTCTTGATGCCCATATTGGACTTCATCAATCCACAGTGAGACAGATTGTGTGCACATGAAGGAAAATCAAGACCATTATTATCCTCCCCAAGAGTGGTCGACCAGCGAAGATCACTCGAACAGCAAGTCATGTAATGGTCTGCAAAGCCACAAAGGAACCCAAGGAAATCTCTGAGAAACTAAAGGCCTCTCTCACATTAGTTACTGTTAATGTTTGCAAACCCACAATTAGGATGTCACCGAACAACAACAGTGTGCATGGCAGGATTGTAAGGAAAAAGCCACTGCTCTCCAAAAAGAATATTGCTGCCTGGCTGCAGTTTGTTAAAGCCAGAAGGCTTTTGAAACAGTTTTGTGGACAGATGAGACCAAATTTGAGCTTTTTGTTTTAAATAAGTGTTATATTTGGAGAAAGAAAAACAGTGCACTAGACCCAAACTCCTGCCATCTGTGACACAATGATGGTAATAAAATGGCCCATCATCATTTGCTGCATCTGGGCAAGAACAGCCGCCATCATTGATGAAACAATGAATTATGAATTTTATCAGCACATTCTAAATGAAAATGTCCGGCAATCTATCCATGAGCTGAAACTTAGGAGAACGTTGGTCATGCAGCAAGACAACGACCCAAAGCCACAAGTCGTTCTACAAAACAATGGTTAAAGACAAATTTGGTTTTGGATTGACTGAGTCACAGTCCTGAATTTATATATGTCATATAACATATCTATAGAAATGTTGTGCAGTGACCTGAAGCAAATAGTTCATGGGAGAGAACCACCAATATAACAGAGGTGAAGGCATTTTGTGGGCAGGAATAATCAACAATTACCAGAAAGGTTTAGATGCAGTTATTACTAGACAAGGGGTCACACCAGATACAGAAAATAAAGGTTCATAATTTTGCCTCTCTGACATGTGATATTGGATAATTTTCCTCATTAAAAAAAACTGACAAAGTCTAATATTTTGGCTAATTTGTTTGATTTTGCTTTTTTATTTAAAGTTAACAAAAAATATTTCTAAAATATGAAAATAGAAATAAAAGTTCAAATCACCCCCCGTTGTCCCAATAAAAATAAAGCAATTAAAAAAAAACTACACATATTTGGTATTGCTGTGTTCAGCTATAGAAATATAAAATAAGTTAATCTGATCTGAAACGCAACAATTTAGTTTTTTGGGCCGCCTCAACACTGCAATAAAAGATGATCAAAACATCGTATCTACCGCAAAATTGTATCAGAAAAACTTTAGCTCAGTTTGCAAAAAATAAACTCTCACACAGCACCACATCCCGAAGATTGAAAAAGTTACAGGTCTCAGAAAATGGTGAAACAAACAAAAATTGTTTGTTTGGGTTTTTTTTTTTGTTCTAATGTCCAAATTGTTTTCCACCACTGAAATGAGATATATATATATATATATATATATACACACACACACACACACACACACACACACACACACACACACACACACATTTTTGGCATCTGCGTATTCATACCAACCTGGAGAATCATACTACCAGATCAGTTTTACTGTATAGTGAACATCGTAAATAAAACCCCCAGAAAACTATTTTGGAGTTGCACTTTGTTTTTCAATTTTAATGCACTTTGAATTTTTTTCCCGCTTTTCCAGTGCATCATATGATAATATGACTGGTGGTCATTTAGGAGCCGAACTTGTCCCATAAAAAAACAAGCCCTCATACGGCTACATGGACAAAAATGTAAAAAAGTTTTGGCTCTTGGAAGACGGGGAGGAAAGAAAGAAAACAAAAAAAAAAAGGAAAATGTCCATGGCATGAAGGGGTTAATTTATGTAATCTGTCTTTCATATCATCCCCCCCCCCCCTTTTTTTTATGCACTTTGGGCATATTTTTGCACATGCTCAACAAGTTGAAAGCGGGCAAAGAAAGGGGTGTGACCTAAATAACAATCCCATGCTCCAGAATTGGCAGGGTTTGGCATTGATTAGTTGACCAAAGTAAGCGAACTAATCCATGGTGATGTTAGATTAGACCGTTTGAAGATGCTACAGAGTTAGGGCTCCTTTCCACTTGCGAGATAAACGCCCGTGTCTCGCATTTGAAAACCAAGCTGTGGCGCCGGCACTCCAGAGCGGAGCGTGCGGCTGCATAGCAACACATGGAGCCGCACGCTCCGCTCCCAAGTGCCGGCGCCACAGCTTGGTTTTCACATGTGAGACACGGGTGTTTATCTCGCAAGTGGAAAGGAGCCCTTAGTATGAGTAAATTTGATACATCTGGGGAAACCCTGTAAAATATTCAGGTGTGTTTTTTAACAAGCATTTGTGTGTATTTTTTATATTTAAGATGTGTTTTTTTCTTGATAGTTTTTCAAAGGCTGTTGGTAAAAGAGAAAAACCCAAAAAATGGCGAAAACAAGGCATGCTGAGTTTTGAAAAAAATAATCAACAAAATGCAAAAAACAAAGACTTCAGTAATGTGCTATAGACTTTGAAGTAAGATTTGACCACAGCATTTGTGACCAAAAAAATTCTGATAATAACTATGAAAACAAAAACACTTGTGTGAATCCAGCTATATGCTGCCCATAGACATCAGATAGAAATGTTAAGAATATGAGAATATTGTGCGCACTTTTACGATGTCCAACACTTTTGAAATATTTGTGTAAAAGTTATTTGGTAAAGTTGGATATTTTCAGCATCATTATTTCCATTGGCCATTATTAGGTGAATTAAGAGCATTTTTCTAATTGATGCAACTTGACCTTATTCTTATTTAGATAAAATCAGAGAAATCGTAAAATGGGCAGTGAAAGGAAAAGTATGAAAAAGAATTAGGAAATATTGTGGTACATTGACATGGAGCGGATGTGTTGGAGAAGTATGACATGGGCGGCACAATGGGATAGTGGCAATAGACAGCCCCCGAGTATTTCTAGAATACAGAAGTCCCATTGCTTACAAACGAGAGCCGCTAACACGTGGAAGTGAGGCTGTTAGACATTATTGAAAGCCGCCTGTATTTTGCACAATATGATGTGCACTCCAATTACGCACCAATTTTGTCCATTCTATTTGAAAATCCTTCTTATATTTTTGCATATAAAGTGTAACTGTAAAAACAAACCTATTGGTCTTTTAGAAATAAAATAATAAATGTATCACAGACTAAATTTATTCAGGGGAAATCAGAATACAATGTTCAGATTGCACTTTCCTGCATGTCCACTGCTTTTAATCATGGCTGTGGACTGTGGCTAATACACAGCTGTCTACCGGGTTTTCTCTGGTATTTTCCATGGGATTCAATTTAGTTTTCCTTCCAATTATTAGTAACAGCTCGTAAATTTTACACAAGTTGTCCAGCACCATACATCTCACAAATGTTACATAACCCTTGTGACAATCCTACAGATTGTTTATTTCCAATCAGCTGGAAAAGTGCAAACAGTTGTTGAGCCTAAAACCAAGGATCCGGCAGATTGTGTGCGCCACCAATATTTGCAGGATAACGGAACAGTTCCAGCCCCACTTTTAGATAGAAACATATAAATCAGTGTGATTATGGTATACCGTAATTATAATGCAGAAGTACAGATAAATGCTAAGCCCCCATACAAAAAATATCCGCCAGTCAACCTCAGCTGACAGCTACCTCTTCTGACTCCCCAACACTCCGGAAAGAGACGTCTAGTTTCCTCTGGTGGCAGCATATAGCAGGGAGGTCAACAGGATCATCAGTCCATAATCAGACATGTTGGATCAACATCATCAGTGTGGAGTCCCCCATGCACATTTGACTGTGAGCTGATCTCAACTATATATAATTTGTTTGGATCCTTTAGAAATGTTCCTAATGCTTCTGGGACTTTTACTGGGCTCAACGAGATTCATAATAGTTCCTTGTATTTTTCTCCATTCTCCCCACGTTCCTCCTTTTCCTCTTGTGTATCTGTGTTGTTCTGTTTTCTGCGTTATTTTCTCAGTAATTGTAAAGTTTTTCGTATTGAATTCATAGAGCTAATTATGAGTCTATTTGACTCTGAACTGTACTGCTACAAATTTATAGAACAAAAACCCTGACTAGCACCTCCATATAGTGAGAACAGATGCCTACTGCAATGAATACATTACATAAAATGCTACAAATTTATGAATATCCTTCTGCTAACCCAAGATGTGACATTAGTGTGTGATTGCACACGTGTATTGCCTTGTATTGTTACATTGCTTTCTATGCGACTCGCTTTTCTATTGTCTTCTGCACACTTTGGATTTTCTGCTTTAAAACCTCAATAAATATTTCAGTGTAAAAAAAATAAAAACTCGAAATGTTGCGGAAGGACCTGAAGTGAGAGAATACCCACTTACATAATGGAGTTGAAGTTGTATTGTAGGGAAGAATGGGCTAAATTCCTCCAAGTCCATGAGCAACAATAATCAACAATATCCCGGAACATTAATTAGACGCAGTTATTACTGCACACCCATAACTGAAAGCAATGGTTCACATTCGTCTGCCACTCGAACGTGACAATGGATAATTTTCCTCAATAAAACAGACAATGTCATGATCCGTTCCGGAGTTTAGTCCTGTCTGCTCTTTCTCTGGGTGGATCATGTCAAGGGTTAACTTTGCTCTGCCTCATTCTGGGCTTGGGTTTGCGATTTAGCTCCCAGGTATCCAGAGGATGGTGTCAGCTATAGCTCTGTCTTTGGTGTGTGAACCTGACTCTGGAAGCCCTTGATTTGTCCTACTGTGAACCCTGACTTGTCCTGTGTCTGTTATCTCCCCCTGCCTGCCCTTTCCCAGTGTCTCTTTGTTTGTCTGTATATCTGCTTGACTCCCTGGTTCTGATCTCTTGGCTTGGCTTTTTGACTCCGTTTCAGTTTGTCCCTATTGTACCGTATTTTGCCCGTTTCAGTTTGTCCCTATTGTACCGTATTTTGCCCGTCCTGGTTTACTGATCCCTTGCTATGTCCTGACAATCCATTCTGTCTAAATCCTCTTGTACTGTTGTGCTCTGACTTGGTTTTCCTTACCTCGCTCTCACCACTAGGTGGCGTCTGTTCAGTTGCTCTGTGTGTGCAGTCTGGCTTCCCTACCAGGCTCCCCCTGGTGGAGGTTGCACTGTATTGCACTGCAGCTGCATGACAGACAATATAATAAAAAGAAATGTATCTTAAGATTTAAAACCGGACACGAGGGAGGAGATTAAGAAGCAGCATTGTAGGATGATTTCTGCTTTACTTGAAAAGAGGCTGTGGGAGATGTTATGCTCTGTGTCAAAATTGTTCCACATTTTTACACAGATGCTCCAAATTTATCCAACACGAACCATGTATTTTTTTGTTTTGTTCCCAAAGGAACTCCCAAGTTTTTGGTACGAGTTTGATGCATGTGTAAAATATGGTTATGAATGTTGGCTACATAACCAGTTATGCTTTGATCAGTCATATGCCAGCAGCTCAAGACTTTTGGTGATATTTAGTAGTAATCAGCATCACTGGAAGCCTTTCATGCATGACTGGCATAAATCAGAGGTTATTAGCTGTTCTCCAGGGAATATATGGACTCTTTGGCATTGTAGCTGGACACGCCTGTCTGTGTAGACAGGTCATGGAACAGTATGTGCCTATTTAAAGGTGCGACCCTGTAATAAAATCTGAGTGAAGGCAGAAGACGTCTCGATGACACATCAGAGTTGCACCTTCTCAGACACACTAGCTGAGACTCACCTCCATCTGTGACCACCCCTGATACGTGTCACCCTGATGCTCCCCAGTAAACATTTACAAAACATTTGTATCTGCTGGGATCTCTGCCAAAGATATTTTATCTGAAGAAAGATATGTGACCAATCCAGGCTTCATGCCAAGGAAGTTCCCAGATTATCTTTCAATCAGAGAATGGGTTAATTCCGAACTGTGGCGGTACTCCATTCCCACATTGATCCCACCTGAGGTGACTGGGTTAGATATGTGCCCAGCTGCACAAGAAAACGGAAATGACATCATCATTTCCCTAAATCATGTCACAAGAGAAGATGAGTTATTTGGGGCTCCTAAAAGGAGTGGAGTCTAAGGAGAAAACACTAATATATAAACATTCGAGCCCACCAAATTAGCCACTCAAGGACCACCCGCCGAAATTTATGCAGGTGTTCCTGATCTTTAAATGCACGCCGATGCATATTGTGGAGCAGATTGAGGCTATGTGCACACGTCGCGGATAAGGCTTAGGAATTTCTGGTGCGGATTCTGCATCTCTTGGCAGAAAACACAAGTGCGGATTTGACACTTTTTTTGTGCAGATTTACCCCTGCAGATTTCTATAATGGAATGGGTACAAAAACGCTGCAGATCCGCAAAAAAGTAGTGACATGCTCCTTCTTTTAATCCGCAGCGTTTCCGCACGGAATTTTCCGCACCATTAGCACAGCATTTTTTTTTTACCATTGATTTACATTGTACTGTAAATCACTTGCGGATCTGCAGCGTTTCTACACCGCAAAAAACGCTGCGGATCCGCAGGAAATCCGCAACGTGTGCACATAGCCTTAAACTGGCTACCTAAGACATCAGGAATCCAAATATTAAGGGCTTGCCAGTCAGATCCAGTAGACCGCTCTGGATAGCACCATGTATAAGGGTATGTGCACACGTATCTGTGAGGGCTGCGGATTTTTCCTGCGGATTTATCGCAGTTTCTATTGCAGTTTCACCTGCAGATTCCTATTATGGAGCAGGTGTAAAATGCTGTGAAATCCGCACAAAGAATTGACATGCTGCGGAAAATACAACGCAGCGTTTCCGCGCAGTATTTTCTGCACCATGTGCACTGCGGATTTGGTTTTCCATAGGTTTACATGGTACTGTACACCGCATGGAAAACTGCTGCGAATCCACAGGCAAATCCACACCGTGTGCACACAGCCTTATCATTACAGCATAAAACTAGATCAGACTAGCAGAAGCTTCACCAACTTTAGCACAATTGCAAACTCTGTATGATAAGTAGGCTGCATCTTGCTGGACATGTTAGATACTTTTCCTTATGGTTCACTTTGGTAGAGAAAAAAATTCTACAAAGTAATGACACACACCAGTAACACATCTAAAGGGTGTCTAAAACAAATAGGCGAGTTCTCAGACACAACCTATGGATTGGTGTGATTTTTTTTAAAGAAAGCTTTATATCAGGCCAGTTTCACACGTCAGAGGCTCCGGTACGTGAGGTGACAGTTTCCTCACGTACCGGAGACACTGACTCATGTAGACACATTAAAATCAATGTGTCTCTGCAGATGTCAGTAATTTTTCGCGGACCGTGTGTCCGTGTGCAAAACACGGAAACATGTCAGTGTTCGTGGGAGTGCACGGATTACACGGACCCATTAAAGTCAATGGATCCGTGTAAACACGTACCGCACACGGACGTTTTTCCTGTCATAGGGTTAAAATTGTAAAAATTGTTGCAATACACAGAAATGGACACACGTACAGCACACGGACCCTAAAAACGTACTCACACGGACACTGATGGCCTATGTGAGCACACGGACACGGATAACTCCGGTACCGTTTTCTCCGGTACCGGAAATATCTGGACGTGTGAGACTGGCCTAAGGAGAAGGCAACTAAGATACTTATATTTTTTTATTTTCAAATTCTAATGAACTTTACACCAAGCATTTTTTTCCCCACATTTTACTCACAATTACTATGCAATTCATGCTATGGAGTGGAATTTTGATGGCAACTAGACAGATTAAAATCATATAAAAAAAGCGCTATTTTGTTATTAAAAATGTAAACATTTATCTTCTCATTTCATAAAAGGGGCAACCAGATTTGGTTTATGGAAGATACAAATATACTTATCAAAATGTCAAATTTAGTGGAGCAAGTATAAAACTACTATGAGCAGTCATAAACCATAAATTCAAGCAATTATTAATAAATGTGCTTTATAGACTGAATTGTCTGACGTCTTACCGTTAGGTCAATGTCTCTATCAGGGCGCCACCTAGGGGATACTTAGGGGCACAACACTGCAACAGATGTGGCTCAGTACTTACAGGTAATTGATGGGATTTTTGTAGCAAAAGCTGACTTTCCATAATTTTTTTACATTACCAGATCTTCACAGAATCTTTTAAGAACTAAAGATATTAATTAGAATAAGATTTGATACCCGGTTTATCATTTGTGTTTTTTAAGTGACTTCTCTCTTCTTTTTTTTTTGTGTCTTGTGGTATTTGTTGCACCAAAGTCTTCATAGTGGCAGACGATGGTTAATGAAGTTTGTACAAAATCAAAGATGTTTTTTTTCTGTCTTTAACCTTTTTCTGCCTTTTTTTCAGCAAAAAGTTGCACGATCCTTTAACCCCTTTACCCCCAAGGGTGGTTTGCACGTTATGGACCGGGCCAATTTTTACAATTCTGACCACTGTCCCTTTATGAGGTTATAACTCTGGAACGCTTCAACGGATCCCGGTGATTCTGACATTGTTTTCTCGTGACATATTGTACTTCATGATAGTGGTAAAATTTCTTTGATATTACTTGCGATTATTTGTGAAAAAAACGGAAATATGGCGAAAATTTTGAAAATTTTGCAATTTTCCAACTTTGAATTTTTATGCAATTAAATCACAGAGATATGTCACACAAAATACTTAATAAGTAACATTTCCCACATGTCTACTTTACATCAGCACAATTTTGGAACCAAAATTTTTTTTTGTTAGGGAGTTATAAGGGTTAAAAGTTGACCAGCAATTTCTCATTTTTACAACACCATTTTATTTTAGGGGCCACATCTCATTTGAAGTCATTTTGAGAGGTCTATATGATAGAAAATACCCAAGTGTGACACCATTCTAAAAACTGCACCCCTCAAGGTTCTCAAAACCACATTCAAGAAGTTTATTAACCCTTCAGGTGTTTCACAGGAATTTTTGGAATGTTTAAATAAAAATTAACATTTTACTTTTTTTCACAAAAAATGTACTTCAGCTCCAATTTGTTTTATTTTGCCAAGAGTTACAGGAGAAAATGGACCCCAAACCTTGTTGTACAATTTGTCCTGAGTACGCTGATACCACATAAGTGGAGGTAAACCACTGTTTGGGCGCATGACAGAGCTTGGAAGCGAAGGAGCGCCATTTGACTTTTTAATGCAAAATTGAGATGGGACGCCATGTTGCGTTTGGAGAGCCACTGATGTGCCTAAACATTGAAACCCCCACAAGTGACACCATTTTGGAAAGTAGACCCCCTAAGGAACTTATCTAGAGGTATGGTGAGCACTTTGACCCACCAAGTGCTTCACAGAAGTTTATAATGCAGAACCGTAAAAATAAAAAATATTTTTTGTAAAAAAAATGATCTTTTCGCCCCCAATTTTTTATTTTCCCAATGGTAAGAGAAGAATTTGGAACGAAAAAGTTGTTGCACAATTTGTCCTGAGTACTCTGATACCCCATATGTGGGGGTAAACCACTGTTTGGGCGCATGGGAGACCTCGGAAGGGAAGGAGTGCCGTTTGACCTTTCAATGCAAAATTGACAGGAATTGAGATGGGACGCCATGTTGCGTTTGAAGAGCCACTGATGTGCCTAAACATTGAAACCCCCCACAAGTGACACCATTTTGGAAAGTAGACCCCCTAAGGAACTTATCTAGAGGTATGGTGAGCACTTTGACCCACCAAGTGCTTCACAGAAGTTTATAATGCAGAACCGTAAAAATAAAAAATCATTTTTGTGAAAAAAAAAAATGATCTTTTCGCCCCCAATTTTTTATTTTCCCAATGGTAAGAGAAGAAATTGGAACCAAAAAGTTGTTGTACAATTTGTCCTCAGTACGCTGATACCCCATATGTGGGGTTAAACCACTGTTTGGGCGCATGGGAGAGCTCGGAAGGGAAGGAGCGCCGTTTGACTTTTCAATGCAAAATTCACAGGAATTGAGATGAGACGCCATGTTGCGTTTGGAGAGCCACTGATGTGCCTAAACATTGAAACCCCCACAAGTGACACCATTTTGGAAAGTAGACCCCCTAAGGAACTTATCTAGATGTGTTGTGAGCACTTTGACCCACCAAGAGCTTCACAGAAGTTTATAATGCAGAGCCGTAAAAATAAAACAAATTTTTTTTCCCACAAATATTATTTTTTAGCCCCCAGTTTTGTATTTTCCCGAGGGGAACAGGAGAAATTGGACCCCAAAATTTGTTGTGCAATTTGTCCTGAGTGCGCTGATACCCCATATGTGGGGGGAACCACCGTTTGGGCGCATGGGAAGGCTCGGAAGGGAAGGAGCGCCATTTGAAATACAGACTTAGATGGAATGGTCTGCAGGCGTCACATTGCGTTTGCAGGGCCCCTAATGTACCTAAACAATAGAAACCCCCCACAAGTGACCCCATATTGGAAACTAGACCCCCCAAGGAACTTATCTAGATGTGTTGTGAGAACTTTGAGCCCCCAAGTGTTTCACTACAGTTTCTAACGCAGAGCCATGAAAATAAAAAGAAAAATTCCCTCCAAAATTATTTTTTAGCCCCCAGTTTTGTATTTTCTCGAGGGTAACAGGAGAAATTGGACCCCAAAATTTGTTGTCCAATTTGTCCTGAGTGCGCTGATGCCCCATATGTGGAGGGGAACCACCGTTTGGGCGCATGGGAGGGCTCGGAAGGGAAGGAGCGCCATTTGGTATGCAGACTTAGATGGAATGGTCTGCAGGCGTCACATTGCGTTTGCAGAGCCCCTGATGTACCTAAACAGTAGAAACCCCCAACAAGTGACCCCATATTGGAAACTAGACCCCCATGGAACTTATCTAGATGTGTTGTGAGAACTTTGAGCCCACACGTATTTCACTACAGTTTATAACGCAGAGCCGTGAAAATTAAAAAAATCTTTTTTTTCCCACAAAACTTATCTTTTAGCCCCCAGTTTTGTATTTTCCCAAGGGTAACAGGAGAACTTGGACCCTAAAAGTTGTTGTCCTATTTGTCCTGAGTACGCTGATACCCCATATATTGGGGTAAACTCCTGTTTGGGCACACGGGAGAGCTCGGAAGGGAAGGAGCACTGTTTTACTTTTTCAACGCAGAATTGGCTGGAATTGAGATCGGACGCCATGTTGCGTTTGGAGAGCCCCTGATGTGTCTAAACAATGGAAACCCCCCAATTATAACTGAAACCCTAATCCAAACACACCCCTAACTCTAATTCCAACGGTAACCCTAACCATACCTCTAACCCTGACACACCCCTAACCCTAATCCCAACCCTATTCCCAACCGCAAATGTAATCCAAACCCTAACCCTAACTGTAGCCTTAACCCTAACTGTAGCCTTAACCCTAACTGTAGCCTTAACCCTAACTGTAGCCTTAACCCTAGCCCTAACCATAACCCTAGCCCTAACCCTAGCCCTAACCCTAGCCCTAACCCTAGCCCTAACCCTAGCCCTAACCCTAACCCTAGCCCTAACCTCAGCCCTAACCCTAGCCCTAACCCTAGCCCTAACCCTAACCCTAGCCCTAACCCTAATGGGAAAATGGAAATAAATACATTTTTTAAATTTTTTTTACTTTTCCCCAACTAAGGGGGTAATGAAGGGGGGTTTGATTTACTTTTATAGCAGGTTTTTTAGCGGATTTTTATGATTGGCAGCCGTCACTCACTGAAAGACGCTTTCTATTGCAAAAAATATTTTTTGCGTTACCACATTTTGAGAGCTATAATTTTTCCATATTTGAGTCCACAGAGTCATGTGAGGTCTTGTTTTTTGCGGGACGAGTTGACGTTTTTATTGGTAACACTTTCGGGCACGTGACATTTTTTGATCGCCTTTTATTCCGATTTTTGTGAGGCAGAATTACCAAAAACCAGCTATTCATGAATTTCTTTTGGGGGAACCGTTTATACCGTTCCGCGTTTGGTAAAATTGATAAAGCCGTTTTATTCTTCGGGTCAGTACGATTACAGCGACACCTCATTTATATCATTTTTTTATGTTTTTTCGCTTTTATACGATAAAAACTATTTTATAGAAAAAATAATTATTTTTGCATCGCTTTATTCTGAGGACTATAACTTTTTTATTTTTTTGCTGATGTTGCTGTATGGCGGCTCATTTTTTGCGGGACAAGATGACGCTTTCAGCGGTACCCTGGTTATTTATATCTGTCTTTTCGATCGCGTGTTATTCCACTTTTTGTTCGGCGGTATGATAATAAAGCGTTGTTTTTTGCCTCGTTTTTTTTTCTTTTTTTCTTACGGTGTTTACTGAAGGGGTTAACTAGTGGGCCAGTTTTATAGGTCGGGTCGTTACGGACGCGGCGATACTAAACATGTGTACTTTTATTGGTTTTTTTTTTTTATTTAGATAAAGAAATGTATTTATGGGAATAATATTTTTTTTTTTTTTCATTATTTAGGATTTTTTTTTTTTTTTTTTACACACTTGTAAAAAATTTTTTTTTTACTTTTTTACTTTGTCCCAGGGGGGGACAATACAGATCGGTGATCTGCCAGTTTGCACAGCACTCTGACAGATCACCGATCTGTCTGAGAGCAGTGCAGCGTTACCAAGTGCCTGCTCTGAGCAGGCACTTGGTAAGCCACCTCCCTCCCTGCAGGACCCGGATCCGCGGCCATATTGGATCCGGGACTTGATGCAGGGAGGGAGGTGGGAGACCCCCGGAGCAACGCGATCACATCGCGTTGCTGCGGGGGGCTCAGGGAAGCCCGCAGGGAGCCCCCTCCCTGCGCGATGCTTCCCTGCACCGCCGGCACATCGCGATCATGTTTGATCGCGGTGTGCCGGGGGTTAATGTGTCGGGGGCGGTCCGTGACCGCTCCTGGCACATAGTGCCGGATGTCAGCTGCGATAAGCAGCTGACACCCGGCCGCGATCGGCCGCGCTCCCCCCGTGAGCGCGGCCGATCGGCTATGACGTACTATTCCGTCCTTGGGAAGTAAAGCCCACCCCACATGGACGGAATAGTACGTCTAATGGCAGAAAGGGGTTAAAAGGTCTCATGTTAATCTTCACCTGAATAAAAATAAGGTTAGACAGTGACCCACCCAATGACTGGAGTGTGGTCTCACATGAATTTGTTCAACTTTGCTGATATTATAGATAATAGAACAAGATCCATACTCCCATACCTAGAACTAAAATCCAATCTATCCATACAGGGTCTCTCGCTATTTCAGTCTATTCAAATTAGACTCTTCGCCTTAACTACTTTACACGGTCTTCAGCTCTCCCTCCCAACCGCTTTTGAAGGATTATGCAGAAACTGAACATCAACGAAAGGATTAATTTCCGCAATTTATAACATCATTCAAAAGCCTGACGCAGACTCCCTGACAAGACGTCCCTACATGCTTAGATGGGAGAGATATTTGGGAAAAGTCTTGACTGATGTAGATTGGGGACTTGTCTGGTCGAGAGCAGCTATATCGGCATCTTGTGTCACATATATAGAAAACCAGTACAAGATCCTTCATTTCTGGTATCACACACCTGAATTCTTACATAGGCTGGACCCGCCTATCTCTCCCCTCTGCTGGAGGTGCAACCTTTCGGGAGGATTGATCTTTCACATATTCTGGGATTGATAGGCCAGGTTTTGGATTTGACGTTGTTAGGGCTAGCGGAACGCACCAAATAATAAGACAGAGTATGGTGCGTTCGCAGCCCGGGGTCCACCGTGCAGAGATGGAACCTGCTGCCAAGTAATGACGGACTATATGGCGGTATTCATAAGTATACACACGCGGGTTAAACTTCACCCAGCGTGAAAGAAGCGATCCTGTTGCGTCACAGGATCGTGGTACCGCACATAGAGCGCGAGCAAGTAGTCAGCGAACTCAACCCCAACTAGGATTGAAGTCCGATTAGACCCTTGCTGGCACAACACCGCAACTGGGTGTGTAAAGAAGCCAAACAACAATATTAAGGCACAAGAGTGCATGTGGTGCCGCACTGACGAACGCCACTAACCACCCAGGCTTGGGTAAGGAAAGCACAGAGGAAGTGCACGGCGCCGTACTGGCGGTCACAGCAACTGGACGCTGTAATGTGTGATTCGTGCTGTAGGATAAGTCGGGCGCTAGATAGCAACCATACACCTTCCGCGAACAGACATTCAATAGGGAAGGGGTATCCAAGGACGACTTGCACTCACAACAAACACACGTATGCAAATGTACACTAGCGCATGGCCGTGCGGTCATGCGCAGTTTATATAGTTGCAGCACAGGAAGTGGCCACAGAAACTTTGCCCTTCCAAGACCTGCCAAGAGGACCAATGGAATGTGCTGCAGAGCCTGAGCACATGACCCTCGATCTCCAACGGGAGATCTTGCCCTGGGCATGCTCAGTGTGTGCAGACAAGGACTTAGTCCCAGAGAAGTCCGCTCACTGCTGACCAGCACTGGCTTTGATGGCAGAAGCTGAAGAAGCAGCAGTAACTCTCTGTACAGAGTGAGACTGAGCAAGACGCTGGGACCGACGTCCTTGCTGAGCAGACTCCAATGCGGCTGGATAAGAATGGGAGACCGCAGCAGGGATGGCTCGAGATTCCCCCTGTGCAGAAGCGGGAACTCGAGACCTAACATTACCCCCCCTCCTAGGGCCCCCCCCCTCCTTGGGCCTCGCTACGCTCGAAGGCAGCAATGAGCTGTGGGGCCCGAATGTTTTCAGCAGGCTCCCATGACCTGTCCTCTGGGCCATAACCCTTCCAATCCACCAGATAGAACTTTTTGCCGCGTACCACCTTGCACCCCAAAATAGCGTTCACCTCGTAATCGTCCGTAGACGAACCCGATGTCCCGGCAGATGACTCGGAAAACCGGGACATGTATACGGGTTTCAAGAGGGACACATGAAAGGTGTCGGTGATACCCAAGCGTGGAGGAAGAGCCAAACGGTAGACCACAGGATTAACCCGTTCGAGAACCTTGAAGGGACCCAAGTAGCGAGGAGCAAACTTAGTGGACTCAACTCGCAGCCTGATGTTACGGGCGGAAAGCCACGCTAGGAGCAAAGGTCGGAGCGGGGCGCCGATGAACATCGGCGGAGGACCTCATTCTCTCCTTGGAGGCCCGAATGGCATCCTGCGTGCGGTCCCAAATGTCCCGTGCCTCCACAGCCCAGTCTGCCACCCTGGAGTCAGCAGAAGACACAGGCATGGGCACAGGAACACGCGGATGCTGGCCGTAATTTAGGAGGAATGGAGTCTGACCGGTGGAGTCGGCTACGGCATTGTTAAGTGCAAACTCTGCCCACGGTAGCAAGGATGCCCAGTCATCCTGCCTGGCAGAAACAAAATGTCGTAAATATGTGACCAAGGTCTGGTTGGCCCTCTCTACCAACCCATTCGTCTCGGGATGATATGCCGAAGAGAGATTCAACTCAATACTGAGTAGACGACAAAGCTCTCTCCAGAATCGAGACGCAAACTGGGGACCCCGGTCACTAACAATTTTGTCTGGCATACCGTGTAGGCGAAAGATATGCTTGACGAACAAGACAGCCAACGCCCGTGCAGAAGGTAGCCGTGGAAGAGGCACCAAGTGCACCATTTTGGAAAAATGGTCGGTGATCACCCAGATAATTGTGCAGTTACGAGACTTGGGTAAGCCCACCACAAAGTCCATCCCGACCATCTCCCAGGGCCTGTCCGCCACCGGCAGAGGATAAAGCAAACCAGCTGGCCGTTGCCGAGGAATCTTGTTCTTGGCGCAAGAGACACACGCCCGAACATACTCTGCGACATCACGAGCCATATGCGGCCACCAGTATGTCCTCGCCAGTAACTCAGATGTCCTTTTGCTACCAAAATGTCCACCCACCCTAGACGAGTGTGCCCAAGAGAGAACCTCCGGTCGCAAACTGGATGGTACAAAAGTCTTGCCCGGAGGCACAGACTCTAGCGAAACCGGGGCCACAGTTCTCAAGCTCTCGGTGGGGACAATAAGCCAAGGCTCCTCCTCCGCAGATGACACAACGGAGCGAGAGAGAGCGTCGGCCCGAATGTTCTTCTCCCCAGAAAGAAAATGGAGGGTGAAATGAAACCGGGAGAAGAATAAGGACCATCTGGCCTGGCGAGAATTCAACCGCTGGGCTGTCTGCAGGTACACCAAATTTTTATGGTCTGTGAAGACTTGGAAGGGAAAACGTGCTCCCTCCAAGAGATGTCTCCACTCCGAGAAAGCCAACTTCATGGCTAGCAACTCCCTATCCCCGATGGAATAATTCCTCTCTGCTGGTGAGAAGGTCTTGGAGAAAAAGAAGCAAGGATGCTTCCGACCTTGAGCATCCTTTTGGAAGAGGACTGCTCCAGCACCAACAGAAGAGGCATCCACCTCCATGATAAATGGCTTATCAACATCGGGACGATGTAGGATGGGAGCGCTAGCGAAGTGTGACTTTATAGAGTTAAAGGCCTTGGAGACCTCCTCAGACCACAATTTGGGATTCGCCCCCTTCTTGGTGAGGGCAACCAAGGGAGCTACCAAAGTTGAGAAGTGCGGAATGAACTGGCGATAATAATTAATGAACCCCATAAAGTGCTGCGCCGCTTTAAGAGAATGGGGTTCCTGCCAGTCCATCACAGCCTGTAGTTTGGCAGGATCCATAGCCAATCCCTGGGCAGAGATGATGTAGCCTAGGAAAGGTAAGGACTCCTGCTCAAACATACACTTCTCCAACTTGGCATAGAGGGAGTTTGCCCGTAGGAGGTCAAAGACTTTGCAAACATCTCTCCGGTGGGAGTCAATATCTGGAGAGTAGATGAGAATATCATCCAGATAGACTACGACCGAGGTGGAAAGCATATCCCGGAAGATATCGTTCACAAAGTCTTGGAAAACGGCTGGGGCATTACAGAGCCCGAAGGGCATCACCAGATATTCATAGTGCCCATCCCTGGTGTTAAAAGCCGTCTTCCATTCGTCCCCCTCACGGATGCGAATCAGGTTGTAAGCACCCCGCAGATCTAGTTTAGTAAATACCCTTGCTCCCCGAAGCCTATCGAAGAGCTCAGATATCAAGGGCAAAGGATACTTACTTTTAACGGTGATGGCATTAAGACCCCTGTAGTCTATGCATGGACGCAATTCCCCATTCTTCTTCTGCATGAAGAAGAACCCTGCCCCAGCAGGTGACACTGACTTCCTAATGAATCCTCTTGCCAGATTTTCCTGGATGTACTGTGACATTGCCTCCGTCTCCGGGAGAGATAGCGGATAGACTCGACCCCGGGGAGGCTCAGCACCAGGCAAGAGATCAATAGGACAGTCATAGGGGCGATGGGGCGGAAGGATCTCCGCCGCCTTTTTGGAGAACACGTCTGCATAAGACCAATACTGCTTGGGGAGAGAGGAAAGATCTGCGGGTACCTCAGTAGTAGCAACCTGAACGCACTCCCTCTGACACCTACCCCCACAAGATTCGCCCCATCCCAGGATTCTGCCAGAGGACCACTCGATATGAGGAGAGTGGTACCGTAGCCAAGGTATTCCCAACAGGACCTCATCAATTCCCTCAGGAATGACGAGCAGAGATATAATCTCCTGATGAGATGGTGACATGGACAGAGTAAAAGGGATGGTCTGGTGTGTTATCTGTGAGGGCAGTGTCGACCCATTCACCACTCGTACCGTTACTGGTTGAGCTAGCATAACCAGGGGTATTGCGTGACGTTGGGCGAAGGCAGAAGACATAAAATTGCCCTCCGCCCCAGAATCCACGCAGAGCTCTACCGAGTGGGAGAATGAGCCTATAGTAATTGTCCCCTTAAAGGACAATTTAGAGGCAAACGTCGCCGTGTCTAGTGTACCTCCACCTACTACCACTAGACGCTGACGTTTCCTCGACCGCTGAGAACATCTGGTGGCTAGATGTCCTGACTGCTGGCAAACATGACAGACCTTGAGTGCACAAGCGGTCCGGGACTTAGATCCCGCTTGTGATACTTCCCTGGCCTCATGTGACTCAGGAACCAGGACCGGAGATTCCAGAGGTTTGGCGAAGGTAGGAGCCAGCCGAAACCTCTGCCTACACTGGGCTCGCTCTAACCTCCGCTCGTTAAAACGGAGGTCAATTCGAGTGGAGACAGTTATTAACTCCTCCAGTGTGGCAGGAATCTCCCTAGTGGCCAGAGCGTCCTTAACGTGGTCAGCCAGGCCCCTCCAAAATATGGGGATAAGAGCTTTATCCGACCAATCCAGCTCAGAAGCTAAAGTGCGGAATTGGACGGCAAAATGACTGACCAAGGACTCACCCTGAGTTAATGCCAGCAGTTGGAGCGCAGTATCATGGGTGACTTGAGGTCCTAAAAAGACCTGTTTCAGAGTGCTCAGAAACAGCGGAGCACTCTGCACCACATGATCGCCACGCTCCCACAGCGGCGTAGCCCATTCCAACGCCCTGTCCGACAAGAGAGACACTATAAATCCCACCTTAGCCCGCTCTGTGGGAAAACGTGCAGCCAGGAGCTCGAGGTGAATAGAGCACTGACTCACAAATCCCCTACAAAATTTGCTATCACCAGAAAATTTCTCTGGCAGCGGGAGGCGAGAAAATGTCGGAGCAGGGGTGGCAATGGACAGGGTTGCTGCAGCCACGCTAGCAGCCTGTACAGCAACTGCGGTAACATCCACAGCTGAGGTTGCGCTCTCAAGAGCCGCCAACCTACCCTCCAGCTGCTGGATATACCGCAAGGATTGCTGTTTGTCTGTCATTACTAGCCAGACCCTGGCGCTAGTGTAATGTTAGGGCTAGTGGAACGCACCAAATAATAAGACAGATAGAGTATGGTGCGTTCGCAGCCCGGGGTCCACCGTGCAGAGATGGAACCTGCTGCCAAGTAATGACGGACTATATGGCGGTACTCATAAGTATACACACGTGGGTTAAACTTCACCCAGCGTGAAAGAAGCGATCCTGTTGCGTCACAGGATCGCGGTACCGCACATAGAGCGCGAGCAAGTAGTCAGCGAACTCAACCCCAACTAGGATTGAAGTCCGATTAGACCCTTGCTGGCACAACACCGCAACTGGGTGTGTAAAGAAGCCAAACAACAATATTAAGGCACAAGAGTGCATGCGGTGCCGCACTGACGAACACCACTAACCACCCAGGCTTGGGTAAGGAAAGCACAGAGGAAGTGCACGGCGTCGTACTGGCGGTCACAGCAACTGGACGCTGTAATGTGTGATTCGTGCTGTAGGATAAGTCGGGCGCTAGATAGCAACCATACACCTTCCGCGAACAGACATTCAATAGGGAAGGGGTATCCAAGGACGACATGCACTCACAACAAACACACGTATGCAAATGTACACTAGCGCATGGCTGTGCGGTCATGCGCAGTTTATATAGTTGCAGCACAGGAAGTGGCCACAGAAACTTTGCCCTTCCAAGACCTGCCAAGAGGACCAATGGAATGTGCTGCAGAGCCTGAGCACATGACCCTCGATCTCCAACGGGAGATCTTGCCCTGGGCATGCTCAGTGTGTGCAGACAAGGACTTAGTCCCAGAGAAGTCCGCTCGCTGCTGACCAGCATTGGCTTTAATGGCAGAAGCTGAAGAAGCAGCAGTAACTCTCTGTACAGAGTGAGACTGAGCGAGACGCTGGGACCGACGTCCTTGCTGAGCAGACTCCACTGCGGCTGGATAAGAATGGGAGACCGCAGCGGAGATGGCTCGAGATTCCCCCTGTGCAGAAGCGGGAACTCGAGACCTAACAGACGTTGCCTCTGAACCCCCAGATTTTTCTCCTTAACATTTTCCCACCTTCCCTAACAAAAAAAACTACTAGGCACCTCTTGACGGCTGCCAGATGTTTGGTGGCGTCCCACTGAAAGCAAACTTCTCCCCCATCTGCACTTCACTTACCGTATTTTTCGGACTAAAAGACGCACTTTTTCCCCCCCAAAAAAGGGGGGAAAATGGGGGGTGCGTCTAATAGTCGCAATGCAGGCTTACCTAGGTGGCAGAGGTGCGGTGGCAGAGGTCCGGTGGCAGAGGTGCGGTTGCGGGGGTGTGGCGGCAGAGGAGGCGCAGTAAGCGGGGTCCCTTTCCCCGGTATGGTGATGCAGCAGGCCCGGTATGCAGCAGAGCCGGGTGAATCCTCTTGTTATCGGTGGTGGCGGCCATTTTCCGGAGGCCGCGCGTGCGCAGATGGAGCGCTCTGCTTCCCGGGGCTTCAGGAAAATGGCCGCCGCGATCTCCATCTGCGCACGCACGGCCTCCCGCGGCCATTTTCCTGAAGCCCCGGGAGCAGAGCGCTTCATCTGCACACGCGCGGCCTCAGGAAGATGGGCGCGCCCACCGATAACAAGAGGATTCACCCGGCTCTGCTGCATACCGGGCCTGCTGCATCACCATACCGGGGAAAGGGACCCTGCTTCCTGCGCCTCCTCTGCTGCCACACCCCCGCCACCGCACCTCTGCCACCGGACCTCTGCCACCGCACCTCTGCCACCTAGGTAAGCCTGCATGGTACGCCAGGGACCCCTCTCACGCCATACCTCTCACTGCACCTCCTGATCCCAGCACCTCCTGATCCCAGCACCTCCTGATCCCAGCACCTTCTCATCCCAGCACCTCCTGATCCCAGCACCTCCTGATCCCAGCACCTCCTGATCCCAGCACCTCCTGATCCCAGCACCTTCTCATCCCAGCACCTCCTGATCCCAGCACCTCCTGATCCCAGCACCTCCTGATCCCAGCACCTCCTGATCCCAGCACCTTCTCATCCCAGCACCTTCTCATCCCAGCACCTTCTCATCCCAGCACCTCCTCATCCCAGCATCACCCCACCTTGCCTCCTGTGACCCTGCTCTGCCACCGCCATAAGATACTGTAAATTCGGACAATAAGACGGACCCCCATGTTATAAAAAATCTTTTTTTCTGCAATTTTCACCCCAAATTTGGGGTGCGTCTTATGGTCCGGTGCGTCTTATAGTCCGAAAAATATGGTATATGCCAGAATTAATGATGTTAGAAATTTTGAATTCCCATATACCATTATGCAGCCCTGCATAATGACACGATTGATAGATTTGATTCTATCTGGTTTGGGACTCTTTTTGGGCCTCAATAAATACATGAACCCGATTCCTTAGACTATATAGCCACTCCCGGTCTCCCCTTTCTGATTTTCAGATTACCTCCCCCACTCGTTAAAGTCCTGTCTTGTCTGTTTGGTTGGTCCTCCACTTTTGAGTATATCGACTTATGTATTTAATGGTTGAACATTCTGCTGGTATATCATTTGTTATAATGCCGGCGACATTCTACTGGTTCATTGATTTGACAATTTATTGTTTGACACTGTTTTCTATAAGAGAATGTCTATATTCATGTTATATGTTAATCACTTTTTCAATAAAAATTGACAGTTATAAAAAAAAATAAAATTACGGTTAAACAGATTTTGTGCTCCAGTAGGGTATTGGAGTACAACTGCAAAAAAAGTTACAACAGTTTGAAAAGTCACAAATGATCAATTAGATTAAAACCTCTAGGTGCTGTAATGTCTATTGTCTGTACAAGACAAGATTATTATTATATAGATAAAGGAACATCTGGCCCACAATACAAGAAAAGAAAGGTCAATTTAACTTAAAAAAGGTGCAAATGAAGTAGTTAATAAGGCGCAAATAAAAAATAGTCACTATTAGAACCATTTTTACTTTAAAAAAAAAGGCACAAAGTTAACAATGAATATAGTAAGGTCTTTAAAGTATTTAACCTAATCTTCCTGTTGTACAAGATATCCTGCTTCACACCTGGTATAGGAAGCTGGGAAAATACAATTCTTATTCGCAAAGGGGGCACGAAATTGGCTTCGCCTATTCAGCAGTATTCCAAAAGCAGTAAATTAGGAAAATCGGAGTGTAAAGACATAGTCATGACACATTGTAACATACCTTCACAGCTCCCAAATCTATTGCAGCAACTGTATCACAAATCAGAAAAAGACCTGACAGTCCAGGACTAAAGCAGCCACACACGAGAGATTACCATCAGCAGCATGTGGCCACTGGACTGTTCATATGACTGATCGGACCATTCGCGAGCCACTGCACTGGCCAATCAGGAACATAGTTTATAAGGAATGTATCACCTATAGCATGTTAATGCTTAAAACCAGTGGTTTAACCCCTTAGTGACCAAGCCAAATGTTTTAAATCTGCCACTTTATGTAGTAATAACTCTAAGATGCTTCAATATTTCACATTGATTTTGAGATTTTTTTGTGACATATTGTACTTTATGATAATGGTAAATTTAGGTGGACATGTTTTGCAGTTATTTATAAAAATATCAGACATTTTAAAAACATTTCAAGAGCTAGCAATTTTCAAACTTTGAATGATTATCCCTTTAATCCAGATAGTCGTGCCACACAAAAACATTAATAAATAACATTTCCCTCCTGTCGGCTTTACATCAGCGCCATTTGTAAAATGTTGTTTTATTTTGTTAGTATTTTAGGTTTAAAAATGTTGCAGTAATTTTTACATTTTTCCAAGGAAATTTACAAAATCTATTTTTTAAGAACTTAAATATGCAAATTGCCTCTTTTGAGAAAAAGAGGACTTAAACTCTATAGCGCCACCTGACGTCATGACGTCACCGCTGTGCTCTGCTTTATGGCCAGCCGGCGCTGACACAGTGCAGGGAAGCTAACGCCGGGGGACAGACACCGGAATGTGAGTATGTAGTGTTTGTTTTTTTTAACTTTTACAATGGTAACATAGTAACATAGTTAGTAAGGCCGAAAAAAGACATTTGTCCATCCAGTTCAGCCTATATTCCATCATAATAAATCCCCAGATCTACGTCCTTCTACAGAACCTAATTGTATGATACAATATTGTTCTGCTCCAGGAATACATCCAGGCCTCTCTTGAACCCCTCAACTGAGTTCGCCATCACCACCTTCTCAGGCAAGCAATTCCAGATTCTCACTGCCCTAACAGTAAAGAATCCTCTTCTATGTTGGTGGAAAAACCTTCTCTCCTCCAGACGCAAAGAATGCCCCCTTGTGCCCGTCACCTTCCTTGGTATAAACAGATCCTCAGCGAGATATTTGTATTGTCCCCTTATATACTTATACATGGTTATTAGATCGCCCCTCAGTCGTCTTTTTTCTAGACTTAATAATCCTAATTTCGCTAATCTATCTGGGTATTGTAGTTCTCCCATCCCCTTTATTAATTTTGTTGCCCTCCTTTGTACTCTCTCTAGTTCCATTATATCCTTCCTGAGCACCGGTGCCCAAAACTGGACACAGTACTCCATGTGCGGTCTAACTAGGGATTTGTACAGAGGCAGTATAATGCTCTCATCATGTGTATCCAGACCTCTTTTAATGCACCCCATGATTCTGTTTGCCTTGGCAGCTGCTGCCTGGCACTGGCTGCTCCAGGTAAGTTTATCATTAACTAGGATCCCCAAGTCCTTCTCCCTGTCAGATTTACCCAGTGGTTTCCCATTCAGTGTGTAATGGTGATATTGATTCCTTCTTCCCATGTGTATAACCTTACATTTATCATTGTTAAACCTCATCTGCCACCTTTCAGCCCAAGTTTCCAACTTATCCAGATCCATCTGTAGCAGAATACTATCTTCTCTTGTATTAACTGCTTTACATAGTTTTGTATCATCTGCAAATATCGATATTTTACTGTGTAAACCTTCTACCAGATCATTAATGAATATGTTGAAGAGAACAGGTCCTGCGCCCTGCGGCCCTGCGCTTAGTAACCCGATGTTTACCCTGGTTACCAGTGAACACATCGCTGGATCGGCGTCACACACGCCAATTCAGCGATGTCAGCAGGTGATCAGCGACCAAATAAAGGTCCTGATCATTCCCAGCGACCAACGATCTCCCAGCAGGGGCCTGATCGTTGGTCGCTGTCACACATAACGATTTTGTTAACGATACCATTGCTACGTTACAAAAACCAACGATATCGTTAACGAAATCATTATGTGTGAAGGTACCTTAAGGGTCACTTCTGTCTGTCCAGGATATTCATTGGTCGCGGCCTCTGTCTGTGATGGAAATCCAAGTCGCTGATTGGTCTCACCAGCTGACTATCATGGCTGCCGTGACCAATCAGCGACGGCCACAGTCCGATTAGTCCCTCCCTACTTCCCTGCAGTCAGTGCCCAGCGCCTGCTCCATACTCCCTGCAGTCACCGCTCACACAGGGTTAATCCCAGCGGTAACGGACCGCGTTATGCCACGGGTAACTCACTCCGTTACCACCGCTATTAACCCTGTGTGACCAAGTTTTTACTATTGATGCTGCCTATACAGTGTCAATAGTAAAAGGATCTGTTAAAAATAATAAAAAATCATTATATACTCACCTTGCGCCGCCTTTCCCGCTCCTCGCGACGCTCCGGTAACCGCTCCATACAAGCGGCAGGTTTCGGTGGCAAGGATGGTATGCGACAAGGACCTGCCATGACGTCACGGTCATGTGACCGCAACCTCATCACAGGTCCTGCGTGAGAAGGACCTGCCATGATGTCACGGTCATGTGACCGCGACGTCATCATGGGTCCTGCACTCATCCAACCCTGGGACTGGAAGCTGCCGAGTGCACCGCACACAGGCGACATGACAACAAGGGCTCCCTCGGAAGGTGAGTATATGTTTATTTTTTATTTTTTAACCTGTGACATACGTGGCTGGGCAATATACTATGTAGCTGGGTAATATACTACGTGATTGGCCAATATACTACGTGGCTGGGCAATATACTACGTGGCTGGGCAATATACTACGTGGCTGGGCAATATACTACGTAGCTGGGCAATATACTGCATGACTGGCCAATATACTACATGGCTCTGTGCTGTATACTAGGTCGCTGTGCAATATACTACGTGGCTCTGTGCTGTATACTAGGTCACTGGGCAATATACTAGGTGTCTGTGCTGTATACTATGTGGCTCTGCTGTATACTATGTCGCTGACTGGGCAATATACTACGTAACTGGGCAATATACAACGTGGCTGGGCAATATACTACGTGGCTGGGCAATATACTATGTGACTGGGCAATATACTACGTGGCTGGGCAATATACTACGTAACTGGGCAATATACTACGTAACTGGGCAATATACTATGTGGCTGGGCAATATACTACGTAACTAGGCAATATACTACGTGGCTGGGCAATATACTATGTGGCTGGGCAATATACTACGTCACTGGGCAATATACTACATGACTGGGCAATATACTACGTGGCTGGGCAATATACTATGTGGCTGGGCAATATACTACGTGGCTGGGCAATATACTACATGACTGGGCAATATACTACGTGGCTGGGCAATATACTATGTGGCTGGGCAATATACTATGTGGCTGGGCAATATACTATGTGGCTGGGCAATATACTACGTGGATGGGCAATATACTACGTAGCTGGGCAATATACTATGTGGCTGGGCAATATACTACGTGACTGGGCAATATACTACGTGACTGGGCAATATACTATGTGGCTGGGCAATAAACTACGTGACTGGGCAATATACTACGTGGCTGGGCAATATACTACGTGACTGGGCAATATACTATGTGGCTGGGCAATAAACTACGTGACTGGGCAATATACTACGTGGCTGGGCAATATACTACGTGACTGGGCAATATACTATGTGGCTGGGCAATATACTATGTGGCTGGGCAATATACTATGTGACTGGGCAATGTACTACGTGACTGGGCAATATACTATGTGGCTGGGCAATAAACTACGTGACTGGGCAATATACTACGTAGCTGGGCAATATACTACGTGACTGGGCAATATACTACGTGACTGGGCAATATACTATGTGGCTGGGCAATATACTATGTGACTGGGCAATGTACTACGTGACTGGGCAATATACTATGTGGCTGGGCAATATACTACGTGGCTGGGCAATATATACTACGTGGCTGGGCAATATATACTACGTGACTGGGCAATATACTATGTGGCTGGGCAATATACTATGTGACTGGGCAATGTACTACGTGACTGGGCAATATACTATGTGGCTGGGCAATATACTACATCACTGGGCAATAAACTATGTGACTGGGCAATATACTACGTGGCTGGACAATATACTACGTGGCTGGGCAATATACTATGTGGTTGGGCAATATACGTGACTGGGCAATATACTACATCACTGGGCAATATACTACGTGGCTGGGCAATATACTATGTGGACATGCATATTCTAGAATACCCGATGCATTAGAATCGGGCCACCATCTAGTTAGTATATAAAATTCTAGTAAAGATTCCTACTCTTTATTATTATTCTGGCAAATTAAATAGTCAAACATCCAGTTGAGGCTTGTATAAACTTTCTTCCCTAATAACCATCCTGTAGAATATATGAGGAGAATGTTTCCTTATAGCTCGAGCAGCTATAATTGCATTGTGTGTGGAGAATTTTTCAATTATTTCTAAGGTGGGAAAATGTGTTTGTTTCCATTTTGTTATCAGAGTTTTAGGTGAAAGAAATGTGTGCATTGTGATAGGTCTTGTTTTTAGTGATAGATCGTGCTCTAAGGAAAAAAGTGTCGCTATGGCGAAAAAGGAAAGTCAAGTTTAGTTATTGCTGTTAAAAGATTATGAACCACTTCCCAAAAAGGTCTAATTATAGGGCATTCCCAAAATATGTGATATCAATTCCCCCTATGGCCAAAGCCTCGCAAACATCAGCTGGATTGATTGTGAAGGCTACTTACAACCATTACTGAGAAAATGTTCTTTTTTTATCCTGTGTGTTTTCTTGACATGATTATTGGAACTGCAGTCCTTCCTGACCTTCTGTGAACATAACGTACAGATACACTTTACAGTATCCATAAGGTCTGTAGGAACCTAGAGACTAAGAATAAGGTTTATAATAATATTAGACTAAGGTTGGAATAAGGACTGCTGACGTTCAGACATCGATAATGTAACCGCCCTAAATGTAGCAGAGCTGGCCGGGGACCCAATAAGGGCACAGACATTACATGCTGCAGCTACTTAATACTTGCTTAGTCTCATAAAGATTCTTATGAAAGACACACTTATGATTCACACTTGGCGTATAAAGTGTCAAACCTGTCATGTCCTCAATGTGACAACTGCGAGCATTGTCAGCACAAAGCGTTTAATTAAACCGTGGTCTCTGGTCAGACGGGGTGCACTTGTCACTCTCACCCTCCCCTCACAGAACGCTCTGCTGACTGATGGACACTTGTGCCCTTGTTTTTTTTGGGCAGACATTCATCTCATTACGTGTGTTATGTAGGTCACATGTCAGTGACATATTCAAGCCAGGTGCCAGGATGAAACTTTCCAAAACATTCACATTTTACAATACATGTAGATATGATAATCATCAGCCGCTGCTGTACCCGGCTGAACCACAAAACTCTGACAGCGCATTAAAGTAACCACAAACATGGAAAAAAGATCCGCCAAACATTGTCCAATATGGTAAGGGTATGTCTAATCACAGACATAAGGGGCCGTCCCATGATCAAACCGAGCAAAACCAAAATGTTTAGCTGTGTACACATTTGTCATAGCGCACCCTGGAATTAACGGAAGGGGGCACCCACAAGTATGTAACAGGGGTGCCATAACAAGTCCTTAAGGGTAGGGGCGCCCACAAGTATTTAACGGGGGTGCCAGAACAAGTCCTTAACGGAAGGGGGCACCCATAAGTATGTAACAGCGGTGCCATAGCAAGTCCTTAAGGGCAGGGGGCGTCCACAAGTATGTAATGGGGTGCCAGAACAAGTCCTTAACGGAAGGGGGCATCCACAAGTATGTAACAGCGGTGCCATAACAAGTCCTTAAGGGCAGGGGGCGCCCACAAGTATGTAACAGGGGTGCCATAACAAGTCCTTAAGGACAGGAGCGCCCACAAGTATGTAACGGGGGTGCCATAACAAGTCCTTAAGGACAGGAGCACCCACAAGTATGTAACGGGGGTGCCATAACAAGTCCTTAAGGGCAGGGGGCGTCCAC
Organism: Ranitomeya imitator; assembly: GCF_032444005.1. Lineage (NCBI taxonomy): Eukaryota > Metazoa > Chordata > Amphibia > Anura > Dendrobatidae > Ranitomeya > Ranitomeya imitator. Next base: position 842,598,860 of record NC_091283.1, on the reverse strand, counting down.
AAGTATGTAACGGGGTTCCAGAACAAGTCCTTAACGGAAGGGGGCACCCACAAGTATGTAACAGCGGTGCCATAACAAGTCCTTAAGGGCAGGGGGCGCCCACAAGTATGTAACAGGGGTGCCATAACAAGTCCTTAAGGGCAGGGGGCGTCCACAAGTATGTAACAGGGGTGCCATAACAAGTCCTTAAGGACAGGGGCACCCACAAGTATGTAACGGGGGTGCCATAACAAGTCCTTAAGGGCAGGGGGCGCCCACAAGTATGTAACAGGGGTGCCATAACAAGTCCTTAAGGACAGGAGCGCCCACAAGTATGTAACGGGGGTGCCATAACAAGTCCTTAAGGGCAGGGGGCGTCCACAAGTATGTAATGGGGTGCCAGAACAAGTCCTTAACGGAAGGGGGAACCCACAAGTATGTAACGGGGGTGCTAGAACAAGTCCTTAACGGAAGGGGGCGCCCACAAGTATGTAACGCGGGTGCCAGAACAAGTCCTTAACGGAAGGGGGCACCCACAAGTATGTAACAGGAGTACCATAACAAGTCCTTAAGGACAGGGGCACCCACAAGTATGTAACGGGGGTGCCAGAACAAGTCCTTAACGGAAGGGGGCGCCCACAAGTATGTAACGCGGGTGCCAGAACAAGTCCTTAACGGAAGGGGGCGCCCACAAGTATGTAACGCGGGTGCCAGAACAAGTCCTTAACGGAAGGGGGCACCCACAAGTATGTAACAGCAGTGCCATAACAAGTCCTTAAGGGCAGGGGGCGCCCACAAGTATGTAATGGGGTGCCATAACAAGTCCTTAACTGAAGGGGGCGCCCACAAGTATGTAACGGGAGTGCCATAACAAGTCCTTAAGGGCAGGGGGCGTCCACAAGTATGTAACAGGGGTGCCATAACAAGTCCTTAAGGACAGGGGCACCCACAAGTATGTAACGGGGGTGCCATAACAAGTCCTTAAGGGCAGGGGGCGCCCACAAGTATGTAACAGGGGTGCCATAACAATTCCTTAAGGACAGGAGCGCCCACAAGTATGTAACAGGGGTGCCATAACAAGTCCTTAAGGACAGGAGCGCCCACAAGTATGTAACGGGGGTGCCATAACAAGTCCTTAAGGGCAGGGGGCGTCCACAAGTATGTAATGGGGTGCCAGAACAAGTCCTTAACGGAAGGGGGAACCCACAAGTATGTAACAGCGGTGCCATAACAAGTCCTTAAGGGCAGGGGGCGCCCACAAGTATGTAACAGGGGTGCCATAACAAGTCCTTAAGGGCAGGGGGCGCCCACATGTAACAGGGGTGCCATAACAAGTCCTTAAGGACAGGAGCACCCACAAGTATGTAACGGGGGTGCCATAACAAGTCCTTAAGGGCAGGGGGCGTCCACAAGTATGTAACGGGGTTCCAGAACAAGTCCTTAACGGAAGGGGGCACCCACAAGTATGTAACAGCGGTGCCATAACAAGTCCTTAAGGGCAGGGGGCGCCCACAAGTATGTAACAGGGGTGCCATAACAAGTCCTTAAGGGCAGGGGGCGCCCACAAGTATGTAACAGGGGTGCCATAACAAGTCCTTAAGGACAGGGGCACCCACAAGTATGTAACGGGGGTGCCATAACAAGTCCTTAAGGGCAGGGGGCGCCCACAAGTATGTAACAGGGGTGCCATAACAATTCCTTAAGGACAGGAGCGCCCACAAGTATGTAACAGGGGTGCCATAACAAGTCCTTAAGGACAGGGGCGCCCACAAGTATGTAACGGGGGTGCAATAACAAGTCCTTAACTGAAGGGGGCGCCCACAAGTAGGTAACGGGGGTGCTAGAACAAGTCCTTAACGGAAGGGGGCGCCCACAAGTATGTAACGCGGGTGCCAGAACAAGTCCTTAACGGAAGGGGGCACCCACAAGTATGTAACAGGGGTACCATAACAAGTCCTTAAGGACAGGGGCACCCACAAGTATGTAACGGGGGTGCCAGAACAAGTCCTTAACGGAAGGGGGCGCCCACAAGTATGTAACGCGGGTGCCAGAACAAGTCCTTAACGGAAGGGGGCGCCCACAAGTATGTAACGCGGGTGCCAGAACAAGTCCTTAACGGAAGGGGGCACCCACAAGTATGTAACAGCAGTGCCATAACAAGTCCTTAAGGGCAGGGGGCGCCCACAAGTATGTAATGGGGTGCCATAACAAGTCCTTAACTGAAGGGGGCGCCCACAAGTATGTAACGGGGGTGCCAGAACAAGTCCTTAACGGAAGGGGGCGCCCACAAGTATGTAACACGGGTGCCAGAACAAGTCCTTAACGGAAGGGGGCACCCACAAGTATGTAACAGGGGTGCCAGAACAAGTCCTTAACGGAAGGGGGCGCCCACAAGTATGTAACAGGGGTGCCAGAACAAGTCCTTAACGGAAAGGGGCACCCACAACTATGTAAGGGCAAGGATGTAAAAGTAGGGGAACAGTATCATTATGCAAGAGCAGTATCAAGACACAGTATTATTTTGTGATTATAGTTGAAATCATGTAAAGGGCTATGCAATATGTAAATAGTACATTACTACTCTGCACCAGTTGTGGTTAGTCTTTGAGTAATGCCAAATAAACCTGCCATAGCAAGAAACCACTTTACCTTCCCTGGTCAGCAGTATCCTGTCCTGCTTTTTTAAAGGGCTTGTTCCCTTTCAGAAAACATTTCCCTAAGTGCATAGTTTGCTGTAAAAATAACAACTATGCTTTACCTTCCCTGAGTCCAGCACTGTGTCTCCGCCATTGCTACAGTCTAAGTTGTATGACTGCGTGGTGACATCATATCGAAATCACTGTAGCCAATCACTGAGTTTGGTGGCTCGTGCCGTCTACACTTGCAGAGCCCCTGATCTCAGCGATTGACTGCAGCGATATCATCATGACATTACCGCTGCAGCCAAACAGAGACACAGCTGCAGCTGAAACAGTGCTGGGCCCGAGGAGGGTAACTAAAGCACAGTTTGATTTATTTTTTTTTTCACAATGAACAATGTGTATAGGTAAAAGTTATCTAATAGGTGATGACCCCAGCTTAACTCCATAACAGAGGACCGGGCAATTTTTCATTTTTGCATTTTCATTTTTCCTCCCATTATTCCATCAAGCCATAACTTTTTTATTTTTCCGTGGACTTACAGCAGTGTGAGGGCTTGTTTTTTTGGGAGACCAGTACTTTTGAACAGCACGGCAGGTGATCAGGGTGCCACTGTGCAGGAGACACAGTTTATGGGACCATTATGGGCTCACTTAAAGGGAAGGTACCGCGTTTGTAGGTCATTAATAAATCACTGTAATGTAGCATAACATGCTGCTATAAGCAAGTTTGAAATTCATGTGAAACAGATTTCATGTGTTTTATGAGTTTAAAGAATGCACTGGGGGCTGACATCTTGGTTTTGCAGCAGTAGCAGGGCCCTATCAGTGTCAGATTACGGCACCCCATGGACATAGGAGATAATAGTCCGGCGCGGACCCTATCTGTAACATTGCCGCAGCATTAGCAGTGAGCTGGGCACGCCTCTGTGGGCTGCACAACTCACTGCTGTAGGTGTGACTAGCTGCCATTTTATTATAGCCCTGTGCTCTCTATCTAGGACAGAAGAAGCCCTCACTGCTCCTCTGTACTTCAAGCAGGCAAGTCCTCTTCTCCCCACAAGCTGCCCTGTGTGCTTCTCCTGCTGTGTCTCCCCCTCCCCCTCACACACAGTCCCTGTGATCTCCTGTAAGCTGGTAAGCTGCACTCACAGCCTGCAGAGAGTGAGGTGACACCTGGAGAGAGAGCAGGGCAGCTGACAGGACAGGGATTAAGGTGGGGGATGGCAAGAATGTTATTCACAAAAAATGCTGCTGAGCCCACTGTGTTCTGCTCCTCTGTAACCAAGCTGTGCCTCTGATGCAGTAACTGCTGGTGATAGCAGGTCACAGGGCAGTCACACACAAAATGGTGCTGCCCTGTGATGCTGCTCTTCATTCTTACTGTTAGCAGCAAATTTGGGGCAGTAACTGCTGACATCACCATTTCCCTCCCCTTTTGGGTGGTCTAATATCCCTGGGGCAGAGCTGCTAAATCTCACTATAGCTGCTTGAGGTCTAAAACGGAAAATGCTCCCCCTAGTGGTAAATATGTATATTTGTAGAAAAATATATAATATTTTTCATATAGAAATGTTTGCAAACAGTGCAAACATTGCATTAATACATTTTAATTACTATTTTAAGCTTAATTTCACAAAATAAATACAAGAAAACTGGTGGCACCTTCCCTTTAATGAAGTGGGTTCTCTAAGTCAAAGGTTGGGGTAAGCAGAACAAATGTATTGATGCAGAGGTAGCAGACAGGAACAGCAGAATTGTATAGGCAATCTGGTGTCTTGTAGTAAAAGTACATAGGAATGCGAGGGATGAGCTTGTTATCAGATAACTCGGTACAATGTTGATGGGCACAAGAACACCAGGACAGCAGAGAAAGAATTTAGCAGGTACCATGATAGCAGAGTAGATGGTGCAGATAGCAACAAGATAACAGAGAAGAGTTGATTAATAGGAACCTTGATACAGGATAGTTCAGGATGCAAGAACGTCAGGTACTGTGATTGCAGAGTGGAAGGTGTGAACAACACCAGGAATAGTAGTGAATTCAGAGGCGTATCTAGGGGGAGCGCTGCCTGCAGGGCCGCCTTATGCGCCAATCTGAGGTGTTTCCCCAGCGGCTGCATTTTGCCGCCCCCCTGACTGGAAGTCAGCCGTTCTCTGAGCCGGCTGTCAAGCTGTTCATGTAGCGTGCTGGTTCCGTGATCTATTGTATCTGAGTCAGTGACAGTCGCAGCGTGATCAGGTCATGGGACCAAGCTGCTGACGTCCGTTGCCAGCGTTCAGAGGTGTGAATACCATTAGTGGCAAGTGCTCCAGTGGAGCTGAAGACACTGAGTATTTAGTGTACGAGGGGAGGGAAGGTGGGGAAGATTTAGTTTAATAGGGGAAGGAGAAGATTTGAGGACACAGTTTGGGGAGCGATTAAGGGACAGGTGCAGACGCAATATGAGGAGTGGGAAAAATTTGAAGACCGTATGGTGAATGGGGTGATGGGGGCATGTATGAGGAAACAGTATGTGGGATGGGTGCAGACACAGTATGGCGAGTGATGGGATTGGTATGGATGCAGATTGGGAAGGATGGGTGCTGACTCAGTATGGGGAGCAAAGAGGAATGCATACGGACAAAGTATGGTTGAGCAAGAGAGGGAATGGGTGCAGACACAGTATGGGTAGAGGGGAAGGGTGAAGACACAGTATGGTGAGGACATTGTATGAGTAGCAAGGTAGGGAACGTATGCAATCACAGTATGAGAAGTGAGGGGAAGAATGTGGACACAGTATGGGGAGCAAGGGTGATGGGATGGGTGTGGACACAGTATTGGGAGTAGGGGATGTGTGAGGGGGTAAATATGTGAGGAGATAGTATGGTTAGCAGAGGGGATGTTCGAGGAGACAATATGTGGAACGACGGGGAAATGTGTGAGCAGACTATTGAGAGGAATAGTGTGAGGAGACAACATGGGGGGAGAAAAATGTGAGACTGAGTAGTGTGTGGGGGAGTAGCATGGGGGAACAGAGGAAGGGGAAGTATAAAGATCCATGGACCAAGGCATCAAATGGTTAATGATATTTGAGGTGCTTACCAGAGTACATTACTAATACAACATGTACTAGTGAGAAGCCATAGAGGAAGCACTGAAAGCCCAGTGCTGGAGCCGGGACAGGTGACCAACAAAGACACAACACTAGATGTGCAGATCTTCTTAGAATCAGTGGAGACCCCAATAAGTCATCATAGTGTTGATTAAATATCTCATTGCTAGTTGATCCCTTGGGGCAGCATTGTGGTTCAGTGGTTAACATTGTAGCACTGGGGTCCTGGGTTCAAATCCCACCAAGGACAACATCTGTGAGGAGATTGAATGTTTTCCCCGTGTTTGCGTGGGTTTCCTCCTGGTTCTCCAGTTTCCTCCCACATTCTAAAGACATACTGATAGGAAATTTAGATTGTGAGCCTCAACGGGGACAGTGATGATAATGTAAGAAAAGTGCTGCAGAATATGATAGCAAAGCATAATAAATAAATCACTTGTGCACCCCTAGATAAAACTGATTGTATCCTTATTGAAAGGCATGCCCCTGAAATTTCCTAACACTATTGAATTATGATATTGTGGTAACGTGCTAACCTCATACTGACTTAAAATGAGTTACTTTTGGGAGGCATATCTTGGATGCCTCTTTGGGGCAGTTTCCAACCTCAACAATGGATTCTATATTTACTTGACTATCAATTTGATCTCTTCATGAACACAAAAAAATGTAACAAAGTAAATATACATTCCTCATCAAAATGTAGCCTAATATAAGTATTAAAATATTTAGCGTGAGCATCTATGGCTCTTTCAATGCATCCCCTGAGAGAAGCAGTGAGCCTCACTGTCAAACAGTTTCAATAGTCATAAAATTTGTGTCACATCTGTAATGATGAAACAACACATGTTTAATAGCTACTGCTTGATCTCTTCCCTCGAAACGTTAATATACAATTGAAGTTCTGGCGTTTCTATAGAAGGAACGAAAATACACAATGAGAACAAAAATCGTCAGTTTAGAAACAAGATTTGATATGAGCTGCACGGTCCCTGCCAATTTGGATATCTTCTTGTGAAGCCACATATATATGTTGGGTCATTATACATGAAATAATCTAATTGTGCTACACGTATTATAAAAATTGCTGTCTTAAATATTTTTGGGGATTTAGGCTAACACCAGCACCTCAAGAGAATGGTAAGGTCAAATAATACTGTACTTGAATTGATTTCACAAACAAATAAAAAAAGGACATAACAGCAAAATTCTATAAGATCCTATACGTTAAACAAAAAATACATAAAAAATAGGAAACAGAACTAAGTAATTGCTTTAACCCAGATAAAATTAAGGCAATACAGTCTCACATTCAACATTAGTAAAATACCAAGAACTCAATTATAAAATGATCTCTCTACGGCACAAAACTCCAGATTTCTGCATAACATAATCCCTGCCCTTCAAAATGCTGGTGATGTGATAGGGATGAACTATTATTTTTACTGTTTCCAAGATTATTACGATTTACTGATTATTACTAAAATGTATTTTATATTTCATATGTTGTTGATATGTTACTACTTAATCAAAGATAAAAATATACAAAGAAGAACTTTTTTTAGGCATACAGAGGCCATAAATATATATATATTTTTATATAGTATAAAATTGCCTAAAATTCAAAGGAAATGTGTCACATTTAACTTTAGGCCTTTTAGAAATAATTTCCTCTTCAACTTAACTGTTCACAATAACAGTAATTTTGACCAGGGATGCACAATCTTTTACATGCCACTGTATGGCAAATAGGATACACAGAGACTGCTGTATACGCATCACGTAAGATAAACTGAGACTGCTGTATATACAATGCCAGCGAAAAAAATCTTACATGTTAAATCCTGTCATGATTTCACTTCTTAACCCCTTAGTGACCGGGACAAATATTTTAAATCTGACCAGTGTCACTTTATGTGGTAATAACTCTGGAACTCTTTAACAAATGATTTTGAGATCGTTTTTTTCATGGCAGATTATAATTTCTGATAAAGAAAAATTTAGGTAGATATGTTTTGTGTTTATTTACAAAAAATATCAGAAATTTGATAAAAATGTAAAAAGAAATTCGCATTTTTAAAACTTTGAATGATAATCCCTTTAATTTAGATATTCATGCCATAGAAAAATAATAATAAATAGCATGTCGGCTTTACATCAGCACCATTTGTAAAATGTTCTTTTATTTTGTTAGCATTTTAGGAGGTTTAAAAATGTAGCAACAATTTTTATTTTTTTTCAAGGAAATTTACATTACATTTTTTAGAGATCTATGCAGGTTTGAGGTGACTTTGGGGGTCCTATATATTAAGAAACTCCCAAAAGTGATACCATTTTAAAAACACCAACCCGTGACATATTGAAAACTGCTGTCAGCTAGTTTATTAACCCTTCAGCTGATTTTCAGGAATTAATGGAAAGTGGCATGACAGAAATGAAAATGTATTTTTACCACCTAAATGCCTCTAACTTCTGAACTATAGCTGGCGGACTCTAAGGGACGCTATTTGGCAGTGAATTGCCATGGCAAACATCAGGACCACACAAACGTGATCTCAGAGTGCCGATAGGGATAAAGAGGGAGCCAGCACACTCGGTTAACCATTTAAGGGGTTAAACAGATATGGACGGTGCAAACACTGATCATGGCTAATGCAGCAATTTGTCAGCTATAGTGTAAAGCCAACCATTGATGGATTTTTACCTGTGTGGGGAGGCTATTCACTTATATCTCAGGTCCGTTAATAGACATATTGGCGGTCATTAAGGGGATAAAAGTGCACACAAAGAGGGAGATCATCAAAATCTGTTTAATAGCAAAACTGGCTTGGGACTGCAGATAGTAATAAAATGTAAGGGTGACATGACAAAATATTAATTGTAACAAAATATCCACAGTAAAACACTTGAATGTTAAGATTTTGTTGTTTAGTTGAACTTTTTTGCCAGCACTGAGACTGATGTGTGCATCACATAGGAAAACATTGCTAATTATGCAAATTATCTCTTCAGAGAGGAAGAGAACTAGAACTCTAGTGCCACCTATAGGGAGGTAGCAATCCTACAAGTCAATGTCGACCCTTTAACGAGTCTGGTCACATGACTTAAGATAATAGCCAAACCAGAATCTCCATTTGCAGACACTGTGTTTCGGGGTACTGCCCCTCATCAGTGCAAAGTGGAGATCTGGTTTGGCTGTGTGAAAGGAGTCATTGAAACTGATGTATAAATTACATAGGAAATACTGAGGCTGCTGTATATACATCACATAGGAGACACTGAGGCTGCTGTTATACATCATGTAGGATACACTGACACTCTGCTGTGTATAAATCACATAGGATACACTAAGACAGCTGTATATAAATTACATAGAATAAACAGAGAATGTTGAATACATTACGTAGGATACACTGAGACTGCTGTATGTACAGCGAGTGAAATAGGCATTGAATATGTCACCAATTTTATCAATAAATTTAAATCTAAAGGTGCGACTGATATGAAATTCTCCCCAGATGTCGGTAACAACCCATCCAATCCACACAAGCAAAGAAATCATCCATAGATGTCTATAATTTTGTGTAATAATGAGAAATGACACAGGGGAAAAAATATATATCATACAAAAGCCTTTGTTGGTGAAGACAGCTTCAAGATCCCTCCTGTATGAAGAAACTAGTCACAAGCATTGCTCAGTGTGATTTTGGCCCATTTTTCCACACAAACACTCTTCACATCCCGATTCGTCCGTGGGCTTCCATACATTTTTTATAGAATTCAGGTCAAATGATTGACTCGGCCATTCTAGCAGCTTTATTTTTTTCACTGAAACCAATTGAGAGTTTGGCTGCGGGTTTAAGATCATTGGTGTTTTTGGGGTGATTTGCAGTGCCGTTTGCCTCCAAATATGGTCTCTATTATGGCGCCCAAAGGATTCAGTTTTGGTCTAATCTAACCAGACTATGTTCTCCCTGTATTTCACAGGCTTGTCTAAATATTGTTGAGCAAACTGTAAACATTCTTGAACATGCTTTTTGTTCACAAATGGAGTCTTGCATGGTGAGTGTGCATATAATACAGGCCATGGAGGCTGTGTGGTGACTGAGCATGCATACAGGCTATGGAGATAAATGGAATTCTTAGAAGAGAACACATAATGGGCACTGGCACTTTGAGACTTGCTGCTATTTTTTGGTCTTACCATCCACTATACTAATTGTGGACCCTTTGCTTTACACCTGTGCAAATCAACTAGCACTTTCTTTATTGTGATTTGTAATATATTTTTAATAAACTTTGATATACGGTACTTTTTATGGGATAATGTTTGCCCTTTTGTCTTTGTGCGTTTTCATACAGGCCATGGAGTTTGTGTAGTGAGAGTACATACAGGACGTGGAGGTTGTGTGGTGAGAGTACATACAGGCCGTGGAGGTTGTGTGGTGAGTGTACATACAGGCCATGGAGGTTGTGTGGTGAGGGTACATACAGGCCATGGAGGTTGTGTGGTGAGAGTATATACAGGCCTGGAGGTTGTGTGGTGAGAGTACATACAGGCCATGGAGGTTGTGTGGTGAGGGTACATACAGGCCATGGAGGTTGTGTGGTGAGAGTATATACAGGCCTGGAGGTTGTGTGGTGAGAGTACATACAGGCCATGGAGGTTGTGTGGTGAGAGTACATACAGACCGTGGAGGTTGTGTGGTGAGAGTACATACAGGCCGTGGAGGTTGTGTGGTGAGGGTACATACAGGCCATGGAGGTTGTGTGGTGAGAGTATATACAGGCCATGGAGGTTGTGTGGTGAGAGTACATACAGGACGTGGAGGTTGTGTGGTGAGATTTCATGCAGGCCATGGAGGTTGTGTGGTGAGAGTACATACAGGCCGTGGAGTTTGTGTGGTGAGAGTACATACAGGACATAGAGGTTGTGTGGTGAGAGTGCATACAGGCCATGGAGGTTGTGTGGTGAGAGTACATACAGGCCATGGAGGTTGTGTGGTGAGAGTACACACAGGACGTGGGGGTTGTGTGGTGAGAGTACATACAGGCTGTGAAGGTTGTGTGGTGAGAGTACATACAGGACATAGAGGTTGTGTGGTGAGAGTGCATACAGGACATGGAGGTTGTGTGGTGAGAGTACATACAGGACATAGAGGTTGTGTGGTGAGAGTGCATACAGGACATGGAGGTTGTGTGGTGAGAGTACATACAGGACATGGAGGTTGTGTGGTGAGAGTACATACAGGACGTGGAGGTTGTGTGGTGAGATTTCATACAGGCCATGGAGGTTGTGTGGTGAGAGTACACACAGGACTTTGGGGGTTGTGTGGTGAGAGTACATACAGGACGTGGAGGTTGTGTGGTGAGAGTACATACAGGCCATGGAGGATGTGTGGTGAGAGTACATACAGGACGTGGAGGTTGTGTGGTGAGATTTCATACAGGCCATGGAGGATGTGTGGTGAGCGTGCATACAGGACATGGAGGTTGTGTGGTGAGAGTGCATACAGGACGTGGAGGTTGTGTGGTGAGAGTATATACAGGACATGGAGGTTGTGTGGTGAGAGTACATACAGGACATGGAGGTTGTGTGGTGAGAGTGCATACAGGCCGTGGAGGTTGTGTGGTGAGAGTGCATACAGGCCATGGAGGTTGTGTGGTGAGAGTACATACAGGACATGGAGGTTGTGTGGTGAGCGTGCATACAGGCCATGGAGGTTATGTGGTGAGAGTACATACAGGCCATGGAGGTTGTGTGATGAGTGTATATACGGGCCATGGAGGTTGTGTGGTGAGCATGCATAAATACCGTGGAGGTTGTGTGGTGAGCGTGCATAAATACCGTGGAGGTTGTGTGGTGAGCGTGTATACATACCATGGAGGTTGTGTGGTGAGCGTGCATACAGGACATGGAGGTTGTGTGGTGAGAGTGCATACAGGCCGTGGAGGTTGTGTGGTGAGCGTGCATACAGGCCATGGAGGTTGTGTGGTGAGAGTACATACAGGCCATGGAGGTTGTGTGGTGAGTGTATATACAGGCCATGGAGGTTGTGTGGTGAGAGTATATACAGGCCATGGAGGTTGTGTGGTGAGAGTACATACAGGCCATGGAGGTTGTGTGGTGAGTGTATATACAGGCCATGGAGGTTGTGTGGTGAGAGTATATACAGGCCATGGAGGTTGTGTGGTGAGCATGCATAAATACCGTGGAGGTTGTGTGGTGAGCATGCATAAATACCGTGGAGGTTGTGTGGTGAGCGTGCATAAATACCGTGGAGGTTGTGTGGTGAGCGTGTATATAGGCCACGAAGGTCGAGTGCAATATTTATTGGTTTACTTTGAAGCACCTGTACCTGCTGATTCCAGGTACTTCTGTAGCGATACACAGGAAGTCATTGGGTCTTGGACAACTTTTCTGATGATTATTTTCACTCTTCTGTCTGAAATCGTGTTTGAAGCACCTGGTCATGGCCGGTTTAGGTGAAATAATGTTCTTTCCACTTCTGGATTATGGGCCCAGCAGTGTTCACTGGAACCTTCAGCTCACTGGTTTTACCCATCATGAGATGTTTTTTTGTATGGCATCCTGGTAATGAGACGCCTCCAGTTGAACCAGCTGATATTACTTTTCCCTAAGTGGCAGGTTGGCTTTCTAATTACTGATAGATTTCAGCTTGTGTCAGGACTTTCCATGGCTGTTTGCACCTTTCTTTCTTCATATGTTAAATCCTTCTTCCCTGTGTCATTTCTCATTATTACACATAATTTATTGGCCTCTATGGGTGATTTCTTTGCCTGTGTGGATTGGATGGGTTGTTACCGACATCTGGTGAGAATTTCATGTCAATAGCATCTTTAGAAATATATTTAATTAGAAAATTGGTGTCGTGTTCAATACTTTTTTCACCCGCTGTACATCACATAGGTTAAACTGAAACTGCTGCATACAGTACATCACATAGTAGGCAGCTGCTACAAAGGCAAATAAAATAATGGGATGCATTAAAAGAGGCATAGATGCACGTGAGGAGAACATAATTTTACCTCTATACAAGTCACTAGTGCGACCACACTTAGAATACTGTGCACAGTTCTGGTCTCCGGTGTGTAAGAAAGACATAGCTGAACTAGAGCGGGTGCAGAGAAGAGCGACCAAGGTTATTAGAGGACTGGGGGGTCTGCAATACCAAGAGAGGTTATTACACTTGGGGCTATTTAGTTTGGAAAAAATAAATGCTATGGGGTGATCTTATGTTAATGTATAAATATATGAGGGGACAATACAAAGACCTTTCTGATGATCTTTTTAATCATAGACCTGAGACAGGGACAAGGGGGCATCCTCTGCGTCTGGAGGAAATAAGGTTTAAGCATAATAACAGACGCGGATTCTTTACTGTAAGAGCAGTGAGACTATGGAACTCTCTGCCGTATGATGTTGTAATGAGTGATTCATTACTTAAATTTAAGAGGGGACTGGATACCTTTCTTGAAAAGTATAATGTTACAGGTTATATATACTAGATTCCTTGATAGGGCGTTGATCCAGGGAACTAGTCTGATTGCCCTATGTGTAGTTGGGAAGGAATTTTTTTCCCCAATGTGGAGCTTACTCTTTGCCACATGGGTTTTTTTTTTTGCCTTCCTTTGGATCAACATGTTAGGGGATGTTAGGTTAGGCTATGGGATGATCTAGATGGACTTAAAGTCTTCCTTCAACCTTAATAACTATGTTACTATGTTACAATTGTGAAGTTGAGCGAAATTTCTTGGTTATTTTAAATTTTTGTGGAAATTCAGAAACTGAAAAGTGGGGCGTGCAATATTATTCGGTCCCTTTACTTTCAGTGCAGAAGTTTATTGTGGATCTCTGAATGATCCAGTGTTGTCCTAAATGCCTAATGATGATAAATATAATCCACCTGTGTGTGATCAAGTCTCCGTATAAATTTACCTGCTCTGTGATAGTCTCAGGGTTCTGTTTGAAGCACAGAGAGCATCATGAAGACCAAGGAACACAACAGGCAGGTTCGTGATACTGTTGTGGAGAAGTTTAAAGCTGGATTTGGATACAAAATGATTTCCAAAACATTAAACATCCCAAGGAGCACTGTGCAAGCGATCATATTGAAATGGAAGCAGTATCATACCACTGCAAATCTACCAAGACCCGGCCGTCCCTCTAAACTTTCATCTCAAGCAAGGAGAAGACTGATCAGAGATGCAGCCAAGAGGCCCATGATCACTCTGGAGGAACTGCAGAGATCTACAGCTGAGGAGGGACAGTCTGTCCATAGGACAACAATCAGTCGTACACTGCACAAATCTGCCCTTTATGGAAGAGTGGCAAGAAGAAAGCTATTTCTCAAAGATATCCATAAAAAGTGTCATTTAAAGTTTGCCACAAGCCACCTGGGAGACACCAAACATGTGGAAGAAGGTGCTCTGTCAGATAAAACCAAAATGCTTTTTGTTTTAGAAGTGTACCAGCCTTCGGGCATATCGTTTTTTTTATTATGGAAAGCCCCTTTCATATATTAGGAAACTGCATACTGTATGGATATAACTTTTTCACCAGACCGGAAGAGTGGGGTGTGAAAGCTAAATAATGCTGTACTCATTAGGCTACGTTCACATTTGTGTCTTTGGACGCAGCGTTGTCAAGGAGATACTGATGCATGCGTCATGTGCCCCTATCTTTAACATGGGGGGCGCATGGACATGCGCTGGTATGCGTTGTGATGCGTTGTACGACGCATGCGTCATTTTGGCGCAACAGACAGGGCCCGGGCGACGCTACATGTAGCATTTTGCCTGCGCCCAATTTCCAAACAAAAACGCATGCTACGCACTTGCGTCGTACATGCGCCAAAAAAAACACATTAGTGACTATGATAAACGCATAGGGCGCAGGTGCATGCGTTGACCTGCGTTGTACAACGCATACACCTTTGGAGAAAAAAAACATTGATGAAGTGTCAAGACAGTCAAAGCATTTTGGGACAACGTATGCGTCAAAAAACGCTGCGTTGTCTATATGCGTTTTTAGTTGCAGCGACGACGCTGTACCCAAAGACGCAAATGTGAACGTAGCCTTACAATGTTATTGTAATAATCTGAAATTAAGTGTTTTAAAATGTGTATGATTAGCAATTCCTCCAAAAACATTAATTTGCAGAATACAAAGCGAACAATGAGTGGTCCTTGACTTAGACTGCAGCTTGACTCCACCAGGAGCACGCTAAGCATCTATATTGTGTTCTCCAGACAATCGTAGGGAATTGTACCTTAATTATCTAAGATTCTTTGTGTTGCAGCGAACGGCACATTTTCCAAGTGCACTATGCCACCAATACATTTCAACATTTCAGAACGCCCTCACGTCTCACATCTTCTACAGTCTGCTCTGTGTCCAGCAGAGGACAGTGTTCCACCAAACATTTGACTTTTTTGCTAAATCATATCTTACCATAACATAAATACAGCTACAAAACAATGACTCCTTAATTACATCACATGGTATTGAGCAATGATAAACTTGGAGCAAACAACTTTTTTTTTTCTCCATGCCAAGCGTGAAAAAAACAGTGACCTAAAGAATTGTCATCTGCTGACTTCATGTCACTGTAGTACAAATATATCTTGGTCATTGGTCACGTCACCCATAAAGTCTGCGCTGCTGTTTTTCCTAACATGTATTTTTCACTGTTTGTCATTGAACTTGAATAATCTATTTTGCTACGTTTCTGCTCTGCTGCTGGGTATTCTCTTCAGAAGCATTTATCACCTATCCACTGTAGGGGTGGAAAATGCTAGAGCGGTCCGACCACTTCTGCAGTCATAAGACTGTGGCTAGGAGCAGTTTAAATGGACCAGTAATCCAGCAAAAGACCACTTCAATCAAAGATTATGGCAGTGATGAAAACATCTGAGCACAGAGAACTGGTCAGACCCTCAAGGATCTATAAATTGTCAGCCACCCAGAAGAAACGCAATA
Organism: Ranitomeya imitator; assembly: GCF_032444005.1. Taxonomy (NCBI): domain Eukaryota; kingdom Metazoa; phylum Chordata; class Amphibia; order Anura; family Dendrobatidae; genus Ranitomeya; species Ranitomeya imitator. Next base: position 842,583,144 of record NC_091283.1, on the reverse strand, counting down.
GCTCTGCTGTCAGTCTGTCAGGCGTACATCCTTCTTGACTATACAAATAAAAAAAAAAACATAAAATGGCAAAATTACTGAAAGGGGAAGATTGATATTAACAGATTTTGTATCAAATGGAAAATAAACAGTTATCTTATACTTCCCCTTCACTTGTTACACACTTTGCAATAAAATGCAATTTAATTATTTAAAAATTATAAAAAGTGATTTTCTGATTTTTATTTTTAGCTTCTGTCTCACTGTTGAAGTGTACCTACGATAAAAATTACAGACCTTTCCATTCTTTGTATGTGGGAAATACAAAATTGCAAAATCGGCAGTGTATCAAATACTTATTTTCCCCACTGTATGTATTTCCCCATCACATTTTAATTATTTTTTTTTGTACAAGTTAAAAAAAAAAGTTAAAATCGAATTAGAATTGTCATAAAAATGTTGAACTTTGGAGAAACTGCCAGCACAAATCACAGCTGTCATCAACCGCCAGCTACCACTACCCCGATTGCCCTGGTGCGTTGGCAGTCGGGAAGAGCTGGGAAAAGTGTCAGAATTGGCACATCTAATGTGATGCTCCAATTCTGGGGAGGCTGCGGACTGGTATTTGTAGGCTGGGAAGAGCCCAATAACCTTCCTAGCCTGAAAATATCAGATCATAGTTGTCTGCTTTACCTTTGCTGGTTATCAAAAATAGGAGGAACTTTTAATAGATCACCCTTTAGTGCCACATGAAAGGCACTAAAGGATGCAATTGTATTATTTGTTGTGGGCTTGTGACATATATCTACAGGACGTGTAGGTATTTTCTTCTATCCTATTCTGACTCTTCGGGCTGTGAATTTACTCGGCTGATGAAATTTCGTTCTGCGATTCTTATTTTCTTCTCTTTTCCTCGGTCCGATGAGAGCTGAGCAAAAATATGCAGATGAGCAGGGAATCATAGAATAACAGTGGTGTGAGTTCAATGCGATGTTTTCTCACTTTGCACCTGTCCGATTTTAGGCGTAAGTGGGAGCGAGGCCTAAGCCTGTGAAATGCAGCTCAATGGAGCTAAAATCTGTTGTTGACTCGGCAATTGCAGAATTTTTTCACTTCTTTGCTTTTGAAGGATGGTTAGGATCAATGTCCATCTGTCCTGTGCAGCTCCGTCCAATCAACCTTGCTGCATGTGGTTGAATTTGGGCAGAAAGTATTGACCTGTACACAAAGAATACCTGGGTTGATGAAATGCATCTTATGGTTGTTTCTTAATCTTTATTTTCAGTTTGTAGTTAATGATGTGTTCATGCCCTAAGCCGGGCCTGGAGGGGGGTTCTTTATGTGGTGCTCTGATTAGATATTCATAATGCAGACTGCTGACAGGTCACTGATTGCAGTAGCAGCTATCAGTGTGTACAGAGATCCGATAACTGCTATTGCGCAGGCGCCGGCATCTTGCTGGAGAAGAAAAAAAGTCCTCCTCCAAGATGGCGCTGCCCACGCCTGCACAGTAGCAGCTCTCGGAGATCGCCGATAGATGCTATTGCGCAGGCGCGGATGGCACCATCTTGGAGGAGGACATTTTTTTTTCTTTTTATTATTATTATTATTATTTATTTATATAGCACCATTGATTCCATGGTGCTGTACATGAGAAGGTGGTGAGGAGGCAGTGGGGTCAGTGCAGGCTGTAGGCTTTCCAGAAGAGGTGGGTTTTCAGGTTCCGTCTGAAGGATCCGAATGTGATTGATAGGCGGACGTTTTGGGGCACAGAAGGATGGGGGATATTCGGGAGAAGTCTTGGAGGCGGTTGGGTGAGGAGCGAATAAGTGTGGAGGAGAGAAAGAGGTCTTGGGAGGAATGGAGATTGTGTGAGGGAAGATATCGGGAGATTAGCTCAGAGATATATGGAGGAGACAGGTTGTGGATGGCTTTGTAGGTCAGTGTTAGTAATTTGAACTGGATACGCTGAGGGAATGGGAGCCAGTGAAGAGATTTGCAGAGGGGGGAAGCGGAGGAGTAGCGAGGAGAGAGATGAATTAGGCAGCAGAGTTAAGAATGGACTGGAGAGGTGCAAGGGTGTTAGCAGGGAGGCCACAGAAAAGGATGTTGCAGTAGTCAAGGCGGGAGATGATGAGGGCATGCACAAGCATTTTAGTAGATTGATGGTTGAGGAAAGGACGGATTCTGGAGATATTTTTGAGCTGAAGGGGACAGAAGGTGGAAAGAGCTTGGATGTGCGGTTTGAAGGACAGGGTAGAGTCAAGGGTTACTCTGAGGCAGTGGAATTCCGGTACGGGGGAGAGCGTGATGTCAATGATTGCAATAGATGGGTCAGGTAAGGAAGATCTATGAGATGGAGGAAAGATGATGAGTTCAGATTTGTCCACGTTGAGTGTGAGGAAGGGAGAGGAGAAGGAGGATATGGCTGATAGACACTCCGGGATTCTGGACAGCAGAGAGGTGACCTCTGGGCCAGAGAGGTAGATCTGAGTGTCATCAGCATAAAGGTGGTACTGGAATCCATGGGACTTTGAGTTGTTCCAGGCCAAGTGTATAGATTGAGAAGAGTAATTGTTGTAAAACAGAGCCTTGGGGGACTCCAACAGAGAGAGTGTGCAATTAAGAGGTAGTGTGGGAATGGGAGATGCTGAATGTGCGGTTGGAAAGGTATGAGGAGATCCAGCATAGGGCGAGGTATTTGATGCCAAAGGAGGAGAGGATCTGTAGTAGGAGGCAGTGGTCAACTGTGTTGAAAGCAGAGGACAGGTCTAGGAGGAGCAGTACAGAGTATTGTCCGTTAGCTTTGGCTGTAAATAGGTCTTTGGTAATTTTGGTCAGGGTTTTCTCAGTTGAATTATGGGGGTGGAAACCAGATTGTAGATTTTCAAAGAGCAAGTTAGATGAGGGGTGGGAGGAAAGTTCAGCGTGGACGTGCTGCTCCAGGAGTTTGGAAGCGAATGGGAGCAGCGATATTGGTCGATAGCTGGACATAGCAGTTGGATCGAGGGTTGGCTTTTTATGGATAGGCGTGATTGTAGCATGTTTGAAAGCAGAAGGGAAGGTGCCAGAAGTTAGTGATAGGTTGAAGAGGTGGGTTAGGGATGGGATAAGTGTGGTGGTGAGGTTGGGGAGGAGGTGGGATGGGGTCGAGCGCACAGGTGGTGAGGGGCGATTTGGAGAGGAGACAATTAAACTCCCTTTCAGTGATGTTGGATAGGGAGGTTATGGGGTTTGGGCATTGGTCTGGTATACAAAGGGGTTGTGGTGGTTGAACATTGAAGACTTGCCTTGTTTGGTTGATCTTATTTTTAAATTGTGTGGCAAAGTCCTCAGCAGAGATGAGGGAGGTTGGAGGGGGCAGTGGGGGGCGGAGGAGGGAGTTAAAAGTTTTGAATAACTGTTTGGGGTTGTAGGATAGGGAAGATAGGAAGGTTGTGAAGTAGGCCTGTTTAGCAGAGGTGAGGGCAGATTTGAAAGTGAGTGTTGCCTGTTTGAATGCAGTGAAATCGTTTTGTGAATGTGTTTTCTTCCAACGCCCCTCTGCAACCCTGGACACTTGCCAGAGCTTTTTAGTGGTGTTATTGTGCCAGGATTGTCTATTGATACATCACACTCTGCCATAAACGCGAGGGGCAACTGTGTCAATAGCTGATGCGAGAGTGGCATTGTAGAAAGCAGTGGCACTGTCTATGTCGTGGAGTGAGGATATGGATGCCAGTGGTAGGATAGAGTCAGAGAGTGTGTGGGTGTCTAGGTGTGCGAGGTTTCTGTGGGGGGTGTGCATGTTGCTGGACATGGGTGACTGGTGAGGAGGACAGGGATGAGAAAGTGAGCAGATGGTGGTCGGATAGAGGGAGAGGGGAGGTGGTGAAGTTAGGTAGAGAGCAGAGATGGGTGAAGACCAGGTCTAGTGTATGTCCGTCTGTGTGGGTGGCTGCGGAGGACCACTGACTAAGTCCAAAACAAAAGATGAAGTAAGGGACAGAAGTTTGGAGGTTGCTGACTGAAGGCTATCTGTGGGGATGTTGAAGTCACCCATGATGATAGTGGGAATGTCAGTGGAAAGAAAGTGAAGAAGTCAGGTAGAGAATTGGTCAATAAAGGCAGTGGCCGGGCCCGGAGGTCGGTATATGACGGCCATTTGGAGGTTGCAGGGAGAGTAGATGTGGACAGAGTGGACTTCAAAAGAGGGGAGGATAAGGGAGGGTAGAGGTGGGATTGGGTTAAAAGTGCAATTAGAAGAAAGGAGAAGACCCACTCCTTCACAATGTCTGTTGCCAGGGCAAGGGGTGTGGGTGAAGTGGAGGCCGCCGTAACACAGTGCAGCGGGGGAGGTGGTGTCAAAGCAAGATGGCGCCGCCGGCGCCTGCACAATAGCAGCTATAGGTTACTATGCACTATCCTGCTGACAGGTTCCCTTTAAGCCCAGATTGATATTGTATCTTGAATAAGTTTTGGTAATCGGCTAAAATGCCAAAATTTATGTCACTGTCCAAATATTTCTGGACTGAACTGCACATACGCTAGGCAAAACTCCCCTGGCCATACACCAAATGTATCTATCACTAATTTCTTAATAAAAGCATCCCCAAACCATTTTTTTAGTAAGATTTCTTGTATATTTTTAGTATGTGAGCCTGTGGTTGACATATATCTTTGTATACCTACATAATGGCATACATCAGAGTCTCCTGTCATATATACATGTACTTGTCTGACAAAGTCCAGCAGTGATGAGAACAGATCCTAAGGCTACGTTCTCACGACGAGTATTTGGAGCGTTTTTGGTGTAGCAAATTTTCTACACCAAATTTCCTTGCATTTTTTAATTGCCTTTTTTAGCGCTGTTTTTACATGTGGTTTTATTGCATTTTTTTCAGCTGTGTTTTTGCCTCCTTTTGATAAGTCATGTTTTAACCACAATTTCTTTGTTTTGGATACTTTGTTATTTACCTGTGATAAAACTTTATTAATAATTTTGTGTGCTGAAACCTTTTCCATCTCATTCAATTCTATTGGGAAAATCTGCAAATAAAACGCGTATTTACAGCAGACAAGTTGACATGAGGATTTTGGAAACGCACCGCAGCTCAGTCTATTCAGCTTAAAAAAAAAAAAGAAAGGACAATTGGCGTGAGATTTATATTAATCCCATTTACTTTGTTGGAAAAGTAATATTCTGCTTTTTTTTTGCACAACAAAACTATGCATCAAAAACTTAGGGTGGGAACTTAGTCTAAATGTTTACTTCCATGTTGGCAAAATGTAAATTATGCAAAAGTCATCCCATCATCATTCTACTTTTAAAGTACTGAAACCCAACCTTTTGGCTACCGACAAGGTTATTAGCCTTTTAAAGACACAGGCATGTAAAATTCACAAGTTTACAGCTCCTTGGCTTTAAGCACCGATAGACGTGTTATGGAATGAAAGAAAACCCGCAGCAGTTAAAGTGTGTTTTTCCTTCCAAGTCACACACAGGAGGGAACCGCTGACACACGGTGTGAAGGTGTGTGGCGGGGAAAGCCCTACAACTGACTCTTCTGAGACGCAGGCTCAGACATTGTATTTTTATGTGACTGTTCTAACAGCAGATACAAACTATAGGAACGTCCACAGGACTGAGAACTGCCTGTGTGCTAATGTCACAGGGAAGCTTGTGGGTAGGAATGGGTTAATCTAAGGAGCCAGAGAAGACGCACCACCTTTAGCTTTCTGGTATCATACTCACTTTTTATTTTACAACCCTATTTACTGCAGCACATCATTGGGGCTTTGATTAATTGTGTTTTTAGAGTAACTTAATTTTTTTTTTTTGGCATTTCTTGACATTTTTTGCACATTTTTCAAAATGGTGCGCGCAGGTTTGTCTATTTTGCTCAAAATCAGGTTGAGTTTTTAATGTTGCAAATTCTGTGCCACATTTCTTTATCTTTAAGGTAAATTAAGTTATCTTCTTATTTTTACTTGTTTTTATTGCGTTTTTTGACTATGCAATTTTTGTCTTTTTTCCAGGTTTGCCATGTTTTAAATAAAGCTGCTTTGTTTTTGACACTTACTGGTATTTGTCTTTTACCAATCTTTATTGATACAGTCCTTTCTGGTTTACATGAGTTTTTGTTAATTTCCGTAGTGGAAACGCACTAAAAACACATGTGTTTTCTACCTGAAGATTTTGCATGTAATGCAAGTCTATACGTAAAATCCCCACATAGAAATCATCGTATTCGCAAGAGAAATCGAAATGTTGAAGATTTCAAACACACCCCGCAGTTTATGCTTTGTAAAAAAAAAATGCAGTTTTTTTGCGATGTGAAAATACATTAAAAAAACTCATTGTAAGAGATAAACCTAACAGATCCAGCAATGTGGATGGGATCTATAGAAATCTGTCACTGCGGAAACGCACTAAAAACACCAGCTGTATCAATAAAACATGACTGTATCAAGAGCAAAAAAAACAGGAACCAAATTTTTGAAATCTGACATGTATCACTTTATGTAGTATTATTACTCTGGTATTCAACATCTCAGTGATTTTGAGATATTTTTTGTGACACATTATACTTTATGATAATGGTAAATTTAGGATGATATGTTTTGTGTTTATAAAAAATATCAGAAATTTGACAAAAATTTCAAAACATTTGCAAATTTCAAACTTTGAATGATTATCCCTTTACTCCACTTATACCACACAAAAACATTACTAAATAACATTTCCCTCCTGTCGGCTTTACATCAGCACCATTTGTAAAATGTTTTATTTTGTTAACATTTTGGAAGGTTTAAAAATGTAGCAGTAATTTTTCCTTTTTTTCAAGGAAATTTACAAAACTTGTTTTTTTTAGGGACCAATTCAGTTTTGAAATGACTTTGGGGGTCCTATATATTGGAAATTACCAAAAGTGACACCATTTTCAAAACAGCGCCCCTCAACGTGTTCAAAATTGCTTTCAGGCAGTTTATTAACCCTACAGGTGCTTTTTAGGAATTAATGCAAAGTGACATAAGAAGAATGAAAAGGTGTATTTTTACCACCTAAATGCTGATAACTTCTGAAAAGGTCACCATAGCCGGCAAACGCTAAGGACGTTATTTGGCCATGAATTGCCGTGGCAACCATCAGAACCACATGATCAAGATCTCAGGGTGCAGATGGGGTTAAAGAGGAAGCCACCCCCACCCCCATCCCCCCCCCCCCCCCACTCTTGTTAACCATCTAGATGCTGTAGTCACTGTCCTGGCTGATGCAGCAAATTGTCAGCTATAGTGTATAGCCGACAGCTGGTGGATTGTCACCCGTTGGGGGAGGCTAGTCTTATATGACAGGTCAGTTTTAAGTCGTATTGGTGGTCATTAAGGTTTTTTTTATTTTTTACACCTTTTTAAAAGCAGAAGTCACATGATCCTTTCAAAGGGCACACTTTTAGTTTTTAACTGTTCAAAAACAAAATTAGATTATTTACTACACCACAGCAAAAAAATATGCTAAAAGTCACATAAAAGTCACTAATAGCACCATTTTTACTCCAGAAATATAGACGCAAAGACAACGATGAATTGGAGCCTCTTATTTATATAGAGAGAACATATAGTTCTAGTCTATCTGATTTTCCAGCTTTTGAATATAATGCAAGGAACTCGGTAATGACTGACTCTAAAACAAGCAAAGCTGTAGATAGGGAAGGGCAACCAAAGAGAAAACCTTTCTTATAGCCCATACTTATTTAATATTCCTGAATGACTCTGCAAAGCTCTAAAAATGTCCTTTTGGCACAGAACAGAAACTTGAGAAACATAAGATGACAACATGTTGCTCCTCGGCATCTGTCAGTCAAAAAAATCGAGGTACGGCCGTATCTATTTACACAATATCAGGTTTCATCTGTCGCTTTTAAAGTCTTCGTAGAATTTTTATAACTCCGATAAAATGCTGCCTGTAAGCACTTTAGTGAAGCACGGCTCTTGTCTGTAGCTTGGCTCCAGTACAGGCTGCTCGGCCATCTTGCCATATATCAGGAAATGCTGAATTACATTCCAATGGCACTTGGTGAAAATACATTGGGGCAACATGAGCTGCTGCAAAATGTTAGCCTTCGTTCACACCGTATTTGTAGAAATGTGTGGACTGGAAAGTGGGCACAGTACATCGGAGGTATGTGCTCGGAGGATTGATTTCTTGATGTAAATCACAGATGGATGTCGGCCATGGATGCCACTGTATAGCCAATCTTTTGTCACATGATTCCCATAGGCTCCTAGTGTAACATATTACAAAAAGCATTCTATTCTGTATTAAATGAAGTTACGAAGTAGACTACAGTATCTCAAACAGTGAAAAAGGTTTGTAGACATAGGGCAACCTGATACAGGCCAGATGGAGAATTCTTTTTGCAATTATCGGGCGAGTGGCATTGATAAATTTGTGTACATGGGGAGCTTTCCAATGCAGTAACCAAATGGATACCGCAATCCCAGTAACAAAACCCTAAGGGCTGTTTTACACGTCCGTGTCTCCGGTAAGTGTGGTGACTGTTTTTTAAATTTTATTATTTTTACCTAAGGGGGTGATAAAGGGGGGTTTGATTCACTATTGTTTTTTATTTTGATCACTGTGATAGGGTCTATCACAGTGATCCAAATGAACCAATAGGAAAAATACATTTTTGCTGGGTGCCGGCCGGCAGATCTAGGCGGGTGCACTGCGCATGCGCCTGCCATTTTCTTCCTGGAAGAAGACGCCAGGTGACAGAGCCGGAGGGTCCAGGGACACCGGTGGTACCAGGGTGGGTGGGCTCGGGGGACCCCATTTCTCTCTCCGCTGGTATGATAGATCATATCAGAGGAGAGAGAAATAAATGAGAAACCTGACTTTTTTTCGTGTTGCCGGTATTCGGTGAATAACGGCATTTGCAGCACTGGGGAAGGTAAAAACCAACCCAAATCATGTTTTCCGGGGTCTCAGCTATCCCCGGTAGCCGAGACCCTAGAGATTTTCCAACGCTGGGAGGTGCTACACCCTTATTTCTCAGCGCCGTTAAAGAATAAGTATCCTTAACTGCTGCCGTTAAAAGGTGCATCGGCAGTCGTTTAGGGGTTAAATAAAGCTACTTTGTTTTTGATACTACTTGGTTTTGACAAAACATTATTGATATACTTAGATGCATATTACATGCGTGTTTTATGCATTTCCACCACAAAAATTTACTAAAAATGCATGTGTGTTTTTTACAGGCAGCTTTTCCGCATCTAAGGAAAGTCTATAGGGAAAATCCACACAGAAAGCTCAGCGTACCCGCAAGAAAAACCGCCATGCTGCGGAATAGAAACACACGCAGTGTTTACACCGTTTATGCTGCATAAAGAAAGTCCTGTGGGCGTAAGATTTCTATAAATCCCATCCATTTTACTAAAACTGCAAGATCCTGCGTCTTTGATCTAGCAAACATGCACACTGTCAAACACGCACCAAAAGAACATCGTGGAAACGTAGCCTTACGTTACACGGAAATTGCCTTTAATTTAGGAAGTAACTGTTTTAGCAGCATTGAAAAAAACAGGTAGATAATAGATAGATAAGAGATAAAAGATAGATAGATAAAAGATAGATAATAGATTGTAGATAGATAATAGATAAAAGACAGATAATAGATAGATGACTGATAGATAATGGGCAACCAATGGAAATATCAATGATTTTTTGATAGAATAAATAAATGAATAAATAAAGATAGATAGTAAAATAATAGATAGATGATAGATAGATAATAGATTATAGATAGATGATTGCTAGATAGCTAAAAGATAGATAATAGATAGATGACTGATAGATAATGGGAAACCAATGCAAATATCAATGATTTTTTGAAAAGCAATTAACCACAGGGACAATATAATAATAGATGATAGATAATAGATTATAGATAATAGATAGATGATAGATAGATAATAGATTATAGATAGATAGCTAGATGATTGATAGATTATAGATAGATAGTAGATAACAGATAAATATATAGATGATTGATACATAGATAATAAATAATATATAGATAATAGATAGATAATAGATAAAAGATAGATAATAGATAGATAATAGATAGATAGATAGATAGATGACTGATAGATAATGGGAAACCAATGTAAATATCAATGATTTTTTGAAAAGCAATTAACCACAGGGACATGTAACCTAAACCACAGATGTAGACGTTTTAATATAGTAGAAGGGAAATTTTGTCTCCGGTTTGTCGCTCTATATATAGAGACTGAAGGGCTGAGGTCATTGTGAGCATCTTATCAACTGACTGCCAAATGCTTCAGTGTACGGCCAGTGAGCAGAGCAGCATGAAATCAAATGGCACAGACAGGGCATGCTGTCTCTATGGCTGCACTAAAGGCACCGGCTGAAAGGTCTGATGGCGCAAACGAGACCGTGAATTCCCAGTCATCAACAAGCTATGACCTTTTCGATCACACCCAACGCCAAGGTGCTGCTGGGTGTACGAATCAGTCTTATAAATAGCTCAAGATAGCAGAATGTTCAGCCGTCGTCCCCCATCACTTTCTTCCCACTTCATACTGGAACCTAGATGACACCCACATGATGATTATCATCACTACTTAATTCCGAGTTGCTGTTCATGGAAACATCGTTTACATATAAAATACATGAATAAAATACAATTAACAATCTCAGACTGGCACAGAGGGGGAGAGGACCCGGCCATCAGATTTATTATAAGGCCTCATTCACACGCTGAGAACGCCAACATCAAGAGTGGAACAGTCAGAGGAAAAGTATAATAGAAACACGTCACCGCTTCTGTATTTCTCACCCACTCCTAGTTTTGGCTACAAATACTGATGTAAAAAAACTCACGAAATACTCAGCGTGTGCATGTGGCCTTACAGCAAAACATTGCAACATTTTAATAATATCCATTTGAAAAAAATATATCCTTACAGTCTTTTTGTTTCCCAGCACATTCTTCTTTCATGTGGTCTGTGGTCATAAATCAGCTGAGATGTTAGAAAAACAGATAAAACCATTACAAGCTTAAGGTTATGTGCGCATGTTGCGTATTTGCTTGCAGAAATTTCTGCAAGGTTTCTGCATTTCTTGGCAGAAAAACGCAGCTGAAAATACACCTCCCTACGGGAGGTGGAGCCGCATATTCATCACTGTAATAAGCGGCACCACGTGACCGCTCATACAGGAAGAGCTGCGACGCTGAGAGGAAGCATCGAGGGAGCTAGGTGAGTATTTTCTTTCCAGCGGGTGGGCGCACAGGGGGTGGGAGGGGGTTGGTTACAGGGAACTTTATTTACACCGCAAAAAAAAAAAAAGAAGATTTTTCATTCCTTCACTCCAGTGAACGCTGCTGGAGAGAAGAAATGAATGGGGCTTCAGCACCCAAAGCAGGGGACAGCGCTTACTTGTAGCGCTGTCTCCTGCACGGTCCGTGTGGTACCCAGTTGGCACACGGGCGGCACACGGCTGCCGCACGTGTGCCACACTGAGGTGCCACGTGAGCACACAGACACGGATAATTCCGGTACTGATTTTTCCGGTACCGGAATTATCTGGACGTGTGGGACAGGCCTAAAACATAGTGCTTTTTACCTGCAGATTTCTCAAAACAGGTGCGGAAAAATCCGCAGAGGTTTCAACTACATGTGCACATACCCTAAGGCTATGTGCACACGTAGGGAGGGTCCCTGCGGGTTCTCCCGCAGCGGATTTGATAAATCTGCAGGGCAAAACCACTGCGGTTATCCCTGCAGATTTATCGCGGTTTGTTTTGCGGTTTCCGCTGCAGGTTTACTCCTACTATTGATGCTGCATATGCAGCAATATGCAGCATCAATAGTAATGTTAAAAAAAAATAAAAAATGGTTATATACTCACCCTCTGACGTCCCGATCTCCTCGGCACTGCACGCGGCGGTCTGGTTCCAAAGATGCTGTGCGAGAAGGACCTTCGTGACGTCACGGTCATGTGACCGCGACGTCATCACAGGCCCTGCTCGCACAGCAACCATGAGACCGGACGGCCACGTGCAGCGCTGAGAGGTGAGTATATCATTATTTTTTATTTTAATTCTTTTTTTTTTACCCAAATATGGTTCCCAGGGCCTGGAGGAGAGTCTCCTCTCCTCCACCCTGGGTACCATCCGCACATGATCCGCTTACTTCCCGCATTGTGGGCATAGCCCCATGCGGGAAGTAAGCGGATCAATGCATTCCTATGTGTGCAGAATCCCGCGATTCTGCACAAAGAAGTGACATGCTGCGGAATGTAAACCGCTGCGCTCCCGCGCGTTTTTTTCGCAGCATGTGCACAGCGTTTTCAGTTTCCCATAGGTTTACATTGAACTGTAAACTCATGGGAAACTGCTGCGGATCCGCAGCTGCAGAAACGCTGCGGATCCGCAGCAAAATCCGCACCGTGTGCACATAGCCTAATAGTGCAGCACAAACGCTTCAGAAGGAAAACGGTGCAAACATTTTAACAAAAACGAATTGTAAGGCTAAGTTTCCACATTGAGCTTTTGATGTTGCAGATTTTCTGCACTCATTTCTGTACCTATTATTTAAATTAGGTTACTTTCATTTTTTAATTGTTTTTTGTGTGTGCGTTTTTATCATGTTTTTGACACTCTGATTTTTGTCTCTTGTTGGTGTGTCATACTTTAAATCAGAGGTGTCAAACTGCATTCCTCGAGGGCTGCAAACAGGTCATGCTTTCAGGATTTCCTTAGTACTGCACAGGTGATGGAATCATTCTGTGCAGGTGATGAAATTATCACCTGTGCCACACAAGGAAATCCTGAAAACATGACCTGTTTGCAGCCCTCGAGGAATGCAGTTTGACACCTCTGCTTTAAATCAAGCTGCTTTATTTTTTATACTCATTAAGTAAAATAGGTTACTTGCATTTTTTTCATGTTAAGCTCCAAATACATGCAGTTAAGTAAAATAAAAAATGATACAAAAGAGGTGGTCAACCCTTTTAATTGGTACAAACTTGCCAATGGCAAAAATACTTCCATCTCTACCACATAAAACTGTTTAGAACTAGTGATGAGTGAGTGTACTCGTTGCTCGGGTTTTCCCAAGCACGCTCAGGTGGTCTCCAAGTATTTGTGACTGCTCGGAGATTTAGTTTTTGTTGACGTAGCTGCATGATTTACAGCTCCTAACCAGGCTGAGCACATGTGGGGGTTGCCTGGTTGCTAGGGAATCCCCACATGTAATCAAGCTATCAGCCGTAAATCATTCAGCTGAGGCAACGAAAACTAAATCTCCGAGCAATTACACATACTCGCTCATCACTACTTAGAACTTTTAGAACTTCACTTTTAATACTTTTTTTAGACTTCTAATTGTTTAGGTTTACCTATTATAGTTTATGGTACAGTACACGTGTTTGTGTTTTTATGTGGATTAGGTCTGGAAAAAAAACAAACAAACTGCAACATGTCTATTTTTAATTTATTACAAATCAAAGTCACCTATTCAAATTATTGAGTCCTGAAAAAAAATAGACAGCACACAGATGCCATTTATGTGTCTTCCTGGTGCGGTTTGTTTTTTATTTGTTTTTTTTTTACTGTTTAATTTATAAGTGAAATGATGAATTTTGTTTCTCATACAAGAACAATTGATGAAACGCTGTAAATGCTGACACATGGAGCAAAGACTGCTGAAAATCTGATCCAAAACACCGATGAAAGAGGCTCTACTTTTTTGACATACGGTACACAAGAAAAAAAAAATCTATGTCTGAAAAGTGATTACCTGTCATGAGATGAAAAGTGGCAGTGGTATGTTTTATTTTTGCTGCTTCCCTGAGCATTTTGTTTTATTCTTGCTGCTTCCCTGAGCATTTTGTTTTATTCTTGCTGCTTCCCTGAGCATTTTGTTTTCTAATCCACCATATGGTTGCAGAGATAAGGGCCTATTGGTTTACATGGAGGCAGTACTCCCAGGGTAATTATGCTGAGTAGACCACAGATCCGCCCCAGAGAGATCGGCAGAAGTAAAAGAAGAGCACAAACTGACCACTTTTGACCTGTTGACAGGTCCTCTTCAATATGTGATTCTCTGAACTTAAAGGCTTATTTCCATAATGAAATGTTTATGATGGCTGATGATTAGTTCATGACTTGCAGAATTGGTGGGGGTCCGACCTTTAGGAGGCCCACAGATTGAGGGAATGTGGCTCTGGAATACCTTGTCAGAGTATCTAAGCGGGGAATACTCCTGCAGTATATGTCAAAAGTGTCCTGAGGGTATAGGATCAGGGGTCGCCATATCATCGGTGCAACCTGTGCAGCCGTACACGGGCCCTAGAGGTAAAGGGGCCCATTTCTACCTCCAAAGCAGGGGCAATTTTGCATTTTTAGGAGCTTTTGGGCTGAAAAGGGTCCATATATTATAGTTCTTGCACAGGGGCCCTTTTTCTGTTTGTGTCTGCCAGTGTATAAGATGCTATTATAGTAGACATCGGTATACAAGTTTAGTAACTATATAGAAAAGTGAGTCCCTTACTCCTAATATAAAGGAGTTACACAACAATATAAACGCTGGTCATTACACATCCTTATGTACAGTGCGAGCCGCTGGGCTTTCCATGTGGTGCAGGCATCACAAGACGTTCACTACATACAAGCCAAACATCTGCTACAATTGCATTTATAACAAAGTAATGATTTATGCTCCATAGGGCAAGCTGGGGACAGGGTATTTATATATTACATTATTAGTAAAATTCTTTTTTTATTTAAAGTGTAATGACTCAGGTCATTATATATTTCTACATAACTGCAGTAATACACATATATAATGTGATTCCTGTGCTGCCGTCTTTCCAACACCTAACTCAATCCCATTTCTGAGGGAGAAAAATGAAGCAATGCATTTATAAATCAGGCAGCATAGTTTTCATGCCAGTAATATACAGAGATCATTTTGTAATAAACTTTTGGGTCCTGCCCCAGATCTGATTGGGATGTGCACATTCTGCTGAGACAAGTCCATTGAAACGTGTGGAATATAATCACCATGTCTGACTACGCTGCTCTTATCGCATCAGGTCCCTTCTCTCATACCGATAATACATAAGTGCAAAGAGTTTGTATCTTATCTCCGTGTTTGCATGGGTTTCCTCCGGGTTCTCCGGTTTCCTCCCACATTCCAAAGACATACTGATAGGGAATTTAGATTGTGAGCCCCATCGGGGACAGTGATGATAATGTGTGCAACCTGTAAAGCGCTGCAGAATATGTTAGCGCTATATAGAAATAAAGATTTATTTATTTAAGTGACATCGGCTCTATGGTTTACTAGATAGTTAGCTGCTAGCTTAGGTGCAACATTCCAAATATCCTGTAGAGGGCGCACGTCTTGTGGTTTATTCCACCCATGATTGCAGCAGAGCTCCAGCCTGCAGACACAGCACTTTCACATCTGTCATTAGGACCAAGCTGTGACTGTCAATCTTTCACCCTTCTTAGGATCCCTAGAGTGTTAGCAGCCCGCATAATGTACAGAGTATGCACACGCCACCCGGCTATAAACTACACATTTATTGGGGTATATTTAAAGATCTCTGTACGGGCCATAATAATGACCAGCAGCTGCAAAATGGGGCCCACAGCAGAGAATTCATTGTGCATCCAGCAGTTGTCCTGAATTCAGTTTAGTTCCTTATGTAACACATTTCGGCCGGCCGTCCTCTAACCCGATGTGCCCTCTGTGTTCATTACTAGCCACCATTGTGAACATATTAATAATAGGAATGAAAACATTCATTGATTGAAACTTTGGATCTGTTCCATCAGAATCTACTTTGCAACTTTCCATCCATTGATCAAACAAAACAGCTTGCGGTATTATTTGTTTTGGATATAAAAAAAAAAAAAAAAGAGTTCCCCCCTCCCCCCCAACCCTTCTCTTTTCCTGTAATCTGATTTTATTATTTAAAAAATAAAGCTTATCAATTGCTAATTGTATCATCTGCAAAGTTATAATTTACTTTATGCTTCAATTCCTCACTATATCAATAAACTCTGCTGTCTCTGGAAACATTCTTCCCAAAGCCTGCAGAGATCTCACACTTCTCACCTTGTCACATTTCAGGGTTTCATACATTTCTGCACTGTCACAATGTAGCAAACTATGAGGACAGGGAAGAGATTTGTAATGCTCGGTTATACTATTTTCAGCCCCCGTATTTGAACATAAGGAGGAATATTTACTTTAGCCCCTTTGAGACGAATCCTGTTTTCACCTTAATGACCAGGCCAATTTTTACAATTCTGACCACTGTCCCTTTATGAGGTTAAAACTCCAGAACGCTTCAACGGATCCCGGTGATTCTGAGATTTTCTCTTGACATATTGTACTTTGATAGCGGTAAAATTTATTCGATATGACTTGCATTTATTTGTGAAAAAGACTGAAATTTGGCAAAAATTTGGAAAATGTCTTAATTTTCAAACGTTTTTTAATTTTTATGCCCTTAAATGAGAGAGTCATATCACACAAAATAGTTAATAAACAACATTTCCCACATGTCTACTTTACATCAGCACAATTTTGGAACCAAAATTTCTTTTTTTGTTAGGAAGTTATAAGGGTTAAAAGTTGACCAGTGATTTTTCAATTTTTGGAATGTGGAAGGAAAAAATAAACATTTACTTTTCTTTCACAAAAATTTTCCTTTGGACCTAATTTTCTTTACTTTCACAAGGTAACAGGACAAAATGGACCTTACATTTTGTTGTGCAATTTCTCCTGAGCATACCAATACCCCCATATGTGGGGGAAATCTACTGTTTGGGCGCACAGCAGGGCTTAGAAGGGAAGGAGCACCATTTGACTTTTTGAATGTAAAATATGCTGGAATAATTGGCTGTTGCCATGTCGCGTTTGGAGAGCCCCTGATGTGCCTAAACAGTGGAAACTTCACAACAAGTGTCACCATTTTGTAAAATAGATCCCTTATGGAACTTATCCAGATGTGTATTGAGCACCTTGAACCCACAGGTGCTTCACAGAAGTTTATAGAGTAGAGCCGTGGAAATAAAAAAAAAATCATATTTTTCCCAAATCTTTTTTAGCTCCATATCTTGCATTTTCATAAGGGTAACAGTCGAAATTGCTCGATACAATTTGTTGTGCAATTTCTACTGAGTATGCCAAAACCCCATAAGTGGGGGAATACTACTGTTTGGGCACACGGCAGGGCTTGGCAGGGAAGGAGCGTCATTTGACTTTTGGAATGCAAAAGTTGATGGAATAATTAGTGGCTAATTAAGAGATGAAGAGCCCCTGATGTGCCTAAACAGTGGAAACCCCCACAAGTGACACCATTTTGGAAAGTATACCCCTTTGGGACCTTTATCTAGATGTGTATTGAGCACCTTGAACCCCAAGGTGCTTCACAAATGTTTATAACATTAAGCCATGAAAATTTAAAAAAAAATCACATTTTTTCCACAAAAATCTTTTTTCGCTACAAATTTTGTATTTTCACAAATGCAAAAGGAGAAAATTGTCCTCAAAGTTTGTTGTGCAATTTCTCCTGAGTTCACTGGTACCCCATATGTGGTCGAAAACTACTTTGAAGTACAGTGCAAAGTTCAGAAGGGAAGTAGCGCCATATTACAGTGCCGATTTTGCTGCACATGTTTGAGGGTGCCATGTTACATTGACAGAGCCCCTGAGGTTCCAGAACAGCAGAACACCCCCATAAGTGACCCTAATTTGGAAATTATAACCCATTGGGAATTTTTCTACAGCTGTAGTGACAATTTTGACTCCATGGGTGTTCAGCAGTGGATGTTGCTGAGTGAAAATTGCAAACTGAAGTAGCAGTCACCAGTACATTATGCCCAGCTCATGCTTCTGGAGACACGCACCTGTAAATTAGGTGGGCTCTCATCGCTAGAGATGAGTGAATTTGCTTGGGTTCCCTCTTAGTCAGCAAGCTATAGCGCTTGCGGAATAAGCTGCAGAGGGAACCCGGCTCCCTGGTTCGCGACTGTTTGTTGGGCTCTCCATGCATGTGTCGTGACTGTCACACAGCAGCTGTGGTGCCGATCAACAGATCGTCCGGCGCGATCCAAGAAGCCGGGTGTCCTCTGCAGCTAATTCGGCAAGCGCCATAGCTTGCCAAATAAGAGGGAACCCATGCAACTTCGCTCATCTCTACTCATCACCGCAGAAATGCCAAACATGTGGGTGCTATATGTGGCATTTGGATTTGGGAGCGGAGAATTTGCTGAATTTCTTTTGGCGGGTGAGGAGCCATTTCGCTTTTCCAGAGCCTTTGTGCTACCAGTAACGTGGAAGCCCCCTATATTTCCATTAACAGATGACAGATCTGAGTGGGGTCTTGCTTTTTTTGTGGATTGGGATTATTTTACATAATGTTTGGGAGGATGACATTTATCCGGCGCTCTACGCTGAGCACTTACTTTGGGGTTTCTATCTAAATCTCTAATTATGAAAATTGTCTCTTCAGAGAGGAAGAGAGCTAGAACTCTAGTATCTAAATCTCTGAGTGACGAGATTCAGATGAAACCGCCGATAGATCCATTCACTATAATGAGGCAGCAGAGTTACTCTGAACTCCGTCTAGCCTGTTTCGTGGTGTCCTTTTCAGAACTGCACAAAAATGTGGCCGACGGCACTTTTATGCAATCCTAAAAAGACGGACACCGCCAGATCACAGGTCAGACGGCGTCCACAGTGCCTCCATCTGCCTCAGCCAGAGGTTCTTCCTGAATCACTTATTTCAGAAATTTACACGGACACCCTGATGTAAGCGCTCAGCGCAGAGCTCAGGATAAATGTGCGCCAAGCCTTACTGCGGTCTTTGGGAGGCAGAATGAAAAAATCAACAGCATGTGAAGAATTGGTTTTATTTATTTTTTACGCCGTTCCTCATGCGGTATAAGTGATTAGGCGACTTTATTCTTCAGGTCGGTGCGATAACAGCGATAACAGATTTATATCGGGTTTTTATGTTTTGCTGCTGTCACACACTAAAAGACGATTGACATTGCGAAAACTAGTTTTTGCGTCACCATATTTTGAGAGCTATAATTTTTCATATTTCAGCCAACAGAGTCATGTGAGGGATTGTTTTTTGCTGGACGAGCTGACGTTTCTATTGGTACCATTTGCGGGCACATGATATTTTTTGTTTGCTTTCTATTCCGATTTTTAAGAGACAGAATGAACAAAAACCAGCATTTCAAGAATTGTTGTTTTTTTTTAACCGTTCTGCATGTGGTAAAGTTGGTAAGGCAGCTTTATTCTTAACCCCTTCATGACCCAGCCTATTTTGACCTTAAAGACCTTGCCGTTTTTTGCAATTCTGACCAGTGTCCCTTTATGAGGTAATAACTCAGGAACGCTTGAACGGATCCTAGCGGTTCTGAGATTTTTTTTTCGTGACATATTGGGCTTCATGTTAGTGGTAAATTTAGGTCAATAAATTCTGCGTTTATTTGTGATAAAAACGGAAATTTGGCGAAAATTTTGAAAATTTCGCAATTTTCACATTTTGAATTTTTATTCTGTTAAACCAGAGAGTTATGTGACACAAAATAGTTAATAAATAACATTTCCCACATGTTTACTTTACATCAGCACAATTTTGGAAACAAAATTTTTTTTTGCTAGGAAGTTATAAGGGTTAAAATTTGACCAGCGATTTCTCATTTTTACAACGAAATTTACAAAACCATTTTTTTAGGGACCACCTCACATTTGAAGTCAGTTTGAGGGGTCTATATGGCTGAAAATACCCAAAAGTGACACCATTCTAAAAACTGCACCCCTCAAGGTACTCAAAACCACATTCAAGAAGTTTATTAACCCTTCAGGTGCTTCACAGCAGCAGAAGCAACATGGAAGAAAAAAATGAACATTTAACTTTTTAGTCACAAAAATTATCTTTTAGCAACTATTTTTTTATTTTCCCAATGGTAAAAGGAGAAACTGAACCATGAAAGTTGTTGTCCAATTTGTCCTGAGTACGCTGATACCTCATATGTGGGGGTAAACCACCTTTTGGGCGCACGGCAGGGCTTGGAAGGGAAGGAGCGCTACTTGACTTTTTGAATCAAAAATTGGCTCCACTCTTTAGCGGACACCATGTCACCTTTGGAGAGCCCCCAATTTTTTCATTTTCACATGGGCAACAGGATAAAATGGATCATAAAATTTGTTGGTCAATTTCTCCCGAGTACGCCGATACCTCATATGTGGGGGTAAACCACTGTTTGGGCACTCGGCAGGGCTCGGAAGGGAAGGCGCGCCATTTGACTTTTTGAATGGAAAATTAGCTCCAATTGTTAGCGGACACCATGTTGTGTTTGGAGAGCCCCTGTGTGCCTAAACATTGGAGCTCCCCCACAAGTGACCCCATTTTGGAAACTAGACCCCCCAAGGAACTTATCTAGATGCATACTGAGCACTTTAAACCCCCAGGTGCTTCACAGAAGTTTATAACGCAGAGCCATGAAAATAAAAAATAATTTTTCTTTCCTCAAAAATGATTTTTTAGCCTGGAATTTCCTATTTTGCCAAGGGTAATAGGAGAAATTGGACCATAAATGTTGTTGTCCAGTTTGTCCTGAGTACGCTGAAACCCCATATGTGGGGGCGCACGGCAGGGCTCGGAAGGGAAGGCACGCCATTTGGCTTTTTAAATGGAAAATTAGCTCCAATCATTAGCGGACACCATGTCACGTTTGGAGAGCCCCTGTGTGCCTAAACATTGGAGATCCCCCAGAAATGACCCCATTTTGGAAACTAGTCCACCAAAGAAACTAATCTACATGTGTGGTGAGGACTTTGAACCCCCAAGTGCTTCACAGAAGTTTATAACGCAGAGCCATGAAAATAAAAAATATGTTTTCTTTCCTCAAAAATAATTATTTAGCCCAGAATTTTTTAATTTTCCCAAGGGTAACAGGAGAAATTTGACCCCAATATTTGTTGTCCAGTTTCTCCTGAGTACGGTGATACCCCATATGTGGGGGCAAACTACTGTTTGGGCACATGCCAGGGCTCAGAATTGAAGTAGTGACGTTTTGAAATGCAGACTTTGATGGAATGGTCTGCGGGCGTCACATTGCGTTTGCAGAGCCCCTGGTGTGCCTAAACAGTAAAAACCCCCCACAAGTGACCCCATTTTAGAAACTAGACCCTGCAAGGAACTTATCTAGATATGTGGTGAGCACTTTGAACCCCCAAGTGCTTCACAGACGTTTACAACGCAGAGCCGTGAAAATAAAAAATCATTTTTCTTTCCTCAAAAATGTTTTAGCAAGCATTTTTTTTATTTTCACAAGGGTAACAGGAGAAATTGGACCCCAGTAATTGTTGCGCAGTTTATCCTGAGTATGCTGGTACCCCATATGTGGGGGTAAACCACTGTTTGGGCACACGTCGGGGCTCGGAAGTGAGGGAGCACCATTTGACTTTTTGAATACGAGATTGGCTGGAATCAA